>NC_026007.2:54848259-55115759 GCF_000442705.2 Elaeis guineensis | reverse complement strand
ATACATACAAGACTATGTCAACATGTCTAGGGAAATGATTAGAAACAATTGCTTTTTCCATTATATCATGGTTGGGATGGAGGCATGCACGTAAAAAATTTTAGACTGTCGTTCCCAAATGCGTATAACACATATGTATAGCAAAAAGTATCTTAAAGATCTGAGTAGCCAATGATGATCACTGTGGCAGGATCTTTTAAAAGAAGAAAAAATAAGAGCATGGTAGATCTTTCTCTCTTTCTCCTCCCCGATGCTTGTCTCCTTAATGGGATAGGTGCCCTCTAAGAATATAGAAACTTAGATGTCCTATGATTTCTCTACAAATAGATATACAAAGGAATTGAGTGAGGCACCTAGCCTAGTTAATAATGCTATTAGGTGAATCCATTATAGAGTTTGTTAATCAAATCAGGCATACATCCATGCTCACTACATCACATAATTAAGGCATTACAGCTTAAAATAACCATATGATTACAAATTAATCATGGATTTTTTAAATATTCATTCAGATAACAATTTAGCCTGTATCATATAATAAATCAAAATAAAATCAGTTCATAACTAATAGAAGTCTGTCTTATAAGAAATTCCAACATTAATTACCTTAATGATCTGCACAAGCATTATAGTGATAGCAAAGAGTGGTAGTTTAAACCATTATTAAGGCCTAAAGAATAGCTCCTCAAGTCTATTGATACACATGGTTTCTATTTCAAAGCAAAGAAAGTAAAGGTGGCAAAAAAGAAAAACTCGATAATGAATTCTACAATTATTCTCTAATAAGAATTCTACAAATTTTAACTATGCTATTTCTCATTGCATAAATCAACTTATGAAGTAGGTGCAGGCAATGGGTTTAGGCTTTGGCTTCATTTTGATTTTACATTCTACATGAAAGTGGAATCAGGCTCACGAGTGCAAGATTAGATTTGTTAAAGAGTGTGGATCGCATCACAACTGGGGCATCGTTTTACTAGAAAGGAATTTTATGAGGTTGACAGAATAATTTGGTTCACTCATGGTAGGTCTCCCTCTTCAAATATGTAGCTGGATGGCGCAGCTAACAGACATCCATCTCTGCTAAAAGAAAATGCTGCAACACTAGTAGGGTAGTCTGAATACTATAAAAGAATAGAACAAGAAAGACATTATCAGCTTCAACAGCTTCTCATGGTTATGCAAAGATGAAGAATGTTACCTGCTATAACCTCTTCTTATTGTTACCATCCGATACACCTACATGTCCATCACAACCTCCAGTGAAAGATGTTCCATAACCGTAAAAACCAAAAATAAAGGGCAAATTCCACAAGAAAGGAATTGAGGAATTGTGCACCCTCAAAAAAAAAAAACAGAGATGCATGAGAGAGAGAGAGAGAGAGAGAGAGAGAGAGAGAGATTTTATATGAGATGGTGTTGGAGTTTCATAATTTCATGCATGCAAAAATTTTTCAAAATAAGTATGCAGCAAAATTTAAAATTTTCAAATTAAATCTAATTTAATCTAAGTATGCATAAGATCAAATCTTAAAACCATAAAAAGGATCATTATATGTGAGAAAGGATTTAGATATAGAAATCAAATAGAAAAAAATAAATAGAGAACAAATCTTGGCATGGATCAATCTTCATCGCAAACTGATGATCACGGATATCTTCCGAAGGTCCTTTGTAGCCACACAAGCGTCCGACCTCTATAGGTATCCATACGAGACTCTGATCTGATCAGAAGCTTTTTTATCTCACCGAGGTGCTAGCTCCCTTGCAGAGATCGTATCTTGATGGTTGAAAATCTTCTTTTCTCTCAAGATAATTTTAGAGAAAAAAAAGAAGTAGGAGGATATTGATCTCTACGCTAGAGATAGTGAGAAGAATTCTTTCTTCTTTTTTCTTCCTTAAACCCATGCACCAAATCTCTACACTAGATATGTAAAAATTTTATCTAACTTTTGGACAAAGAGAAGAAAAGAAATCCATGTCTAAACATGGACAAAAGAGAGAGAGATGGTCCAAACAACCAACCCTTGGTTGTTTGTAAGAAAGAAGAGATATCTCTCAACTTACCTCACGTCGTCCCTCTCTCTCCCTTGGATTTTCCACGCATGAAAACCCCTTTCTTTTGGCGTCAAAACTGATCCATATCAGCCTCCTTGCCATCCCATAGGATGCATGGTTTAAATAGGGAAGATATAGAGTTTAAGTAGGAGTTTGTTGGGAATTGTGTCCTAAAACCAATCATGTAACAATTGAGTTCATCCTTGTACATGAATTATTGATTATTGAATAAAAATTATTCTGATATTTTTTATCATAAAGTAACATCTTTCTTGAACTCTTATACTATGATAAAGTCCTTAGAACTATGTTAGTATACAATAAAGAGAATATTTATCATATAATTCTTAAACATATTCTCGACCAAATGATACGTCATTACAGGACGATGACATTTATTGAGTGGAGGTCATTGTATGCCATATGGATTGATTATCCTCTTAACCAAGGAGTGTGATGACACTGGTATGGCATACAGGTGAGATATAAGGGTACATCATCACTGAACAAGTGACTCACCTGTTGAGCGTTCTGCTATTAAGAACTGCTTGCAAAATACATGGGTATAAGTATCCTTCAGACCTAAAATCATCATAGTGACTTGTAAGCAACTCACTGTACTTTGATGCCGGACTATCTAAATTTCTAATGCAGTGACGGAAGGCTACTGGGTACAGTCAAGTACTTACGAAGTCTATGTGTGAATCAAGATGGGATTGACCCCTCCGTATTATTGGAGTTAATGTATCACTGTATTTCAATTTAGTAAAGCCTTGGTCAGGGTAATTCATGAGATAGATTTGAAAGGTTGAAATATAATATGGATGAAGCAATCTCGGTTGACAGTTAACCTGAAACCATCCTAGAGCATTCAAGATCAAAAGGATGAATTATGCAGTAACCATGTGTATAGATTCTGAAATATTTTTTTATAATAATTCGATCTATCTGAATGTCAGAAATCATTGTTAGATGGTATCTCGATTAGTGCAGGAATTGGTTCCTGTGCTACCGGCTTAGTGTTTAAACCTATGGAGTCACGCATACAAGTCAGACAAAGTAGAAAAAAATTGACCTATATTTATATATTCAATTTAAAAGTATTTGATTTTATTAAACATATATGCTAAATTAATTGAGAATTAAGTTATGGGTCAAATAGGATTGAAGAGTTGACTATGTCTAGCTAGCACTACACATGAGGTTCAGGTTCGATTTCAGAGATGAATAATTTTTGATCTATGATCTATAGAGCATATGAAAGATTAAATTTAAATATTGATTAATTTTATATTAGATCTAAATTAATTAGGCTTTATTGGATCCAAAATCTAAGTTAGACTTGGTACAAAAGTCCTAAAGAGTCTGGGATTGACAGCCTTTCGAAATTATTTCGAACCAGCTTCAAATTGGATTCGAATCGGATCCGTTTTGATGAGATATGAGAATTCTCACTTGCACTAGGCTTCTCCTCTCATGTGGGCTGACCAACACCTGGAATGGTGCTGGTTTGGGGCATCCCATGTGGGTGAGGGAGTGGGTGCAAATTGGTTGTCATATATGATGGCAATTCTATCTCATGTAGAAATCCTTCTTTCATGAGTATTAGACTGATTCAAATCAGATTTGAGTTAGGACTCCTATACTTATTGGATCATAAGAATCATCTATAAATAGAGAGGATCTCTGCCTATGGATATATAGCAAACAAATTAGATTGAGAGAAAAGAGAAAGAGAGAGAGGCATGAGAAGAGAGAGAGATCCCTTCTTCTCCTTGACCCTCTCCTCTTGTTGCCAACCCTCTTCCCTTGGGCGTGGATCCATCTTGGGCATCCCACCTATTGATGTGAGGTATCATATTAGCAAATCTCCTTCCTCATTTGATTGGATTGTGAAGGCAATTGGATTGGAGTTCATCCTGCTTTCCTGCGGCATCTGACATGCATGCGAAGTAGAGGATCTGCACATCCATGCCTCCATGAAGGTTTATATCAAATTTTTTGAGATTTGACCTTTGGTTTCATTGTTATTCAGGGAAGAATTTGATCTTTAATCATGTAGATGAATAAAAAAAAATTTAGATGCAACCTGGGCCTTCTGAAGAGAAACAGTTTTCCTTACCTTCAACCGGTATCAGAGTAGGTCTGAAATATATACATGCATAACTGAATTTTTTGAGATTAATTACATAAGATATAATTGAGATTTTTTGTAAGATATTAAATCTAATTTAAATCTATTTATATAAATTTGTTGATCTAATTTTGATTGGAATAGATGAGCCTAATCAATTGTTGATTGAGGTTGTTATAAGTTTGTTATAACAGAATTCTGCTGTTACTAAATTTTTTATGGAATAACAATGTGAATTAAAATCTATTTTAAATTTATTTTAATAAAATTTTAATATTATTATTGTTTTTATGAAGTAAAATTTATTTTGGATCTGAATTGGATCTATTTTGATGGATATTTAGATCTGAATCCTATCGGAATTCAGCACTGTATGAAAATAGATTTTATCAAAAATTTATTCCTTATGCATTCATGTTTGTATCTAATTAATTTTCTATATGATATCAAATCTGAAATTGATATTTTATAATCAATATAAGATATATTTTAGATCTGATATGATGTATATGATGCATCAAATCTAACTGAATTAGACGAAGAACATAATTAATAAGATTAATGATATGTTCATGACATAAAATAGTTTTATCAATAATTGTATGTTGATATAATTATGTATGAAATTAGATTTTAGATTTTAGTAAATTAGTATTCGAATTGATGAGATCACCAGATCATCCGATCATAGGAGATTGAAGAGATTAATCTCTCTTTTACCTATTCGATGGGTTCTCTTATGATGTGTAGGGGTGTCATTGTGATCCGATTTCATGAAGAAGAAAAATGAACAGATTTTTATGTATTATTTTGATCATAAATATATTTAGATTAGATCTAAAATAATTTATGATTCATTACAATAGTATAAAATTTAGATATAAAATTATTTTAGATCTGAATTGCATGTTACATAAGATGTAGACGATATAGATCTAAAAGTTATCATGATGCATGAGATGTATGTATGAAGTTTAGATCATACCTATATATGTTTAATTGTAAAACATATTATGAAAATTTATTTTCATGTATTGAAACATATGGTATGCTTCACCTAAAATTTTTGTAGAATAGTTCTACAGACTGAAATAAATATTTCACATACTTAATTATAAATTAAGTTTTGAATGATCTAGATTTGATAATTAAAGATCATTAAGACACTACATAAAATGATGGGTAAAAGGTTAGCATGAATCAGGTCCTTCTTGTGGGTTAGACCTAGGGTTAGAAATATATACGAATCAAATAGAGAAATTGATTAAATCTAATCAAGTGTTGAATTAGATCAGACCAATATTTCTTTAAATCAATATCAATAGTTGAAGTTTGATCAAGTCCATGTATTTGACCCTAATAAATGGACCATGATCATAGCTCTGTGGTTGAGTCCGAATCTTCTGATGGACCAAATCAAAACTAATTAACTAGTTGGTGTCTAAGGTAAGTTTGGTAGATTCGATCAAGTAATTTTTAATTGGGAGCTATTCACCTAGATGCATCTACGGTGAGTTAAGGATATATCCCTCCTACTAATCTCACTTATCTGGCCAATATGGTAGATTATGTTTTGATTAGGTCACTAGTCAATTCGTGCAGACCTATGCCATTAAGGTGAATCAGTGTGACTGATTTAGGTGACTTTAGACCAGTTTGTGTCTAATCTTTTACATGACTTGGTAAAGTCAGTGGAAGGATTTGTAGCTTGCAGATCGACTTCTTCTCTTATTCTTAGATCAATGAAATTAAATTTTCTAAATTATTAAGTCCATAAAGTGATAAAGTTATAAGATAACTTGGTCATTTTCTCCCATTAAGGTGCATGATAATGAGTCCAATATTCCAAATAGGCATTGGAGGCGCCACATGTCTGGTGTCTATTACGTATTAGAATTGTCATTCATCATATGACCATCATGATGTATCTTCAGATCAATGCATAGGTTGGCCGAGCCACACTCGGGCCTGAACATCCGATTGTTGGATGCACTTGGTGTGTCATGTTAATGGTTGGACCTAATCGAAATTTTCAATGGAGCTGTCACACGCCTGCTGAAGAGATGCCTGGGGCAAAACTTATTGCTAGAAGTTATTTGAAGAAATAATTGGTTATGAACCTACCCATGGATCACTAGGGTTAGCCGAGCTACACTCGGACCCAAATGCAGTCCATGTGGATTCTAGTACCCACTAAAAAATTAGTGTAATTCTTCGAGTTGGAGGTAGAGGCTCCCAATTCGTAAAAATAATGGGAGAACCTTTAGACTAAAGTCTAAGTTTTTGAAATTAAAAATAATTCATATACTAATAGACTAATATTTTTTTTCAGTTATAGCCAACATACTATCCCTCCGTACGCTGTTGGACAGCAACAAGCTCACCGGATCCAACTTCGATAGCTGGTATCGAAAGTTGAAAATCGTCTTGGAGCATGATAGGATTTTATATGTCCTCATGGATGAGGCACCTGAAGAACCTATAGCAAATGCTCCTCGTATTGCAAGAGATACTTACATGAAGTGGCTCAATAACCGCACGACTGTGCGTTGCATGATGAGGGCAGCTATGAACGACGAACTTAGTCGTAAGTTCAAGGATGCGCACCCAGAGGAGATCATTCAAATATTGAATGAATCCTTCGGTACTCCTGAGGATGCAAAGAGACACAAAACCTCCTGCGCAGTATTCAATGCCCGTATGCGAGAGGGAGCTTCAGTCACCGATCATATATTGTACATGATTGAGCAGATTAAATATCTTAGCAGATTTGACTTTTCATTGCATGAACAGTTAGGCAAGGATGCTATCCTCAATTCGCTATCGAAATCTTACCTACCCTTTCTCAGTCATTATAGAATGATGAAGCCTGCGGTGAACTAACATGGTTTGCTAAGGTTACTGCAAACTTTTAAGAAGGATCACCAGCTTCAGAAGGAGCCAGTAAATTTAATGGGAGGTTCATCTGCAGGGTGTCGATCTCTAGGAGAGAAAAGAAGAAAAAAGTATAAAAATCTCATGTCGTCAATCTCAAGCAGAGCAAACTATCAAAAGTTAACAAGAACCAGGCAGAGTGCTTCTTCTGCAAGAAGCTGGGTTATTAGAAAAGAAGCTGTCTTGCTTATATAGCCATCCTTGACCTAAATGGGCCTAAAAATAAGAGAAAGAAGCAATCGATTGCTTCACAAGGTACTTATATGATAACTCCTTATAATTTCTTTATTTGTGATACTACTACCGAGTATTGGATACCGAAAGTCCTATTAATATATGCAATTCATTGCAAGGATTGCAGGTAAGTAGAAAGTTTTGAGAGGGTGAGTGGTTCCTTAACATTGAAGATGGAAGTCTTGTTACAGTTCTGGCCTTAGAAACTTTGCATCTTGTCTTCGAGTTCAGTAGTGTCATGTTAGATGATTGTCATTTTTATCCCTCTTTTTTGATGAATTACATCTCTGTAAGCTTTTTGGCCAAACTTGGTTACAAGTTTATAATAAAAGATAATTTTTGTGATATCATTATGAATGATACTATAATTATGCGTGGACAATTAAAACATGGCATATATATAATATCATGACTTGTTAATATAATGTACACACCCAGTAAATATCCTAAATTAAATAATATCAGTGAATCCTACCTTTGACATTGTAGGCTTGGTCATGTGAACAAGAATATAATTGACAGGTTGATCAAAGAATATATTCTTGAGATAAATGATTGTAAATCATTGTCTACCTATGAGTCCTGTCTGCTTAGTAAGATGACTAAGTCATCTTTTAAGGAATGATGTGAAAGAGCCAACGATGTCCTAGGTCTAATACATACTGATGTATGCGGGCCTATGAATATAAGTGCCAGAGGAGGATACTTCTACCTCATTACTTTTACAGACGACCTATCGAGGTATGGGTATGTCTGTCATATGAAGCATAAGTCAGAATCATTTGAAATGTTCAAATGATTCCGTACTGAAGTAAAGAAACAAATTAAAAAGAGTATTAAGATCCTTCGATCAAATCGAGGAGATGAATATCTCACCAGTGAGTTTCTGACATATCTGGAAGAGAATGAAATTCTCTCACAGTAGATCCCTCCTGGAACACCACAATATAATGGGGTGTCAGAGAGAAAGAATCGAATCTTATTAGATATGGTCCGATTTATCATGGGCTTTGCGAGTCTGTCAATCTCTTTCTGAGGATATCTTTAGAAACTGTCTGCTACATTTTAAATAAGATGCCCAGCAAGTCTGTCGATAAAACTCCATATGAGATATGGACTGGACGTAAGTCAGTGCTCTCATATCAAAGGGTCTGAGGGTGTCCAGCTTATATCAAGTATTTAAAGACAGATAAACTTAGATCGAAGTCTAACAGATGCTTGTTCGTAGAGTACCCAAAGAAAACTAAAGGGTACTGTTTTTATCTCACCGCAGAATAAAAGGTATTAGTCAGTAGTCGGACAATCTTTTTGAAAAAAGAGTTCCTCAGAGAAGGAGCTAATGCCTGTAAAATTGAACTTGATGAAGTTCATAAGGTGGAAGGACTGATATACACAGAATTAGATTTGATTGATAAATCAAATCCAGAGCCAATAGAGGTGCCATTAAGGAGATCCATAGAGTACCACGTCAGTAAGATAGATACTACGATTTTCTGATCTGAGATGATGACCCCACTAAACTTGATGAGAACGATGAGGATCCGATCACCTATATAGAGGCCATGCAAAGGCCCGACTCGCAAAAATAACTTGAGGTCATAAAATCTGAGATGGAGTCCATGAAGATCAATAGTGTATGAACACTAGTTGATCCATCCAAAGGGATAAAACCCATAGGGTGTAAATGAATTTTCAAGAAGAAAAGAAGAGCAGATGGGAAGGTAGAGACTTATAAAGCTTGCCTAATTGCCAAGAGGTACCATCAACATTATGGTATTGACTATGACGAGATATTCTCTCCTGTGGCAATGCACAAGTCCATCCAAATTATGCTTGTTATCGCTGCACACTTAGATTATGAGATCTGACAGATGGATATCAAAACTATTTTTCTCAATGAAGAGCTAGAAGAAGAGGTGTATATGATACAACCTGAAGGATTCACATCCACAGATGAGTCAAAAGTGTGTAAGCTAAATAGGTCTATTTATGGATTTAAGTAGGTGTCTAGGAGTTGGAACATGCATTTTGATAAGGTGATCAAACGTATGGCTTCGTTCGAAATAGAGAAGAGCCTTGCATCTACATGTAGGCTTTCAATTTTGTAGTCATCTTTCTTATGCTGTATGTGGATGATATACTGTTACTAAAAAATGATATCTCAATTTTGCAGAGTGTGAAGCTGTGATTATTATCATAATTCTCTATGAAAGACTTAGGAGAAGCATCCTACATCTTTGGAATGAAGATCTATAGGGATAGATCTAGAAAGTTGCTTGGATTGTCTCAATCTACGTATATCGATATCTTGTTGAAGTAGTTCAACATGGATAATTCTAAAAAACACTATCTTCCGATAGGTCAAGAGATTATTCTTTTCAAGAAGGATTGTCCGACAACTTCTGAGGAGAGAGAATGCATAAGTAGAATACTATATGCTTCGACAGTGAGATCTATCATGTACGCTATGATATATACGAGATCGGATGTGGTCTATTCACTAGGGGTAGTGAGTAGGTACCAGTCTGATCCGGATGAGAAGTATTGGAAGATTGCAAAAGTAATTCTTAAGTATTTAAAAAATATTAAAAATCAATAGCTTATCTATGAGACAGTGACCTAAAACTTGTGGGATATACTGATTCTAGATTTCAGTCAGATTGTGATGACAGTAGAAGCATGTCGGGCTACGTATTTACTCTAAATAGAGGAGCTGTTTGCTGAAAGAGTTTCAAGCAACATACTGTGATCGATTCTATATGCGAAGCGGAATATAATGCGAAGCGTAATATATGCGAAAAGGAGAGCTTAGCCGACCCTTTCACTAAATCTCTCGGGATCAAAGAGTTCAATGATTTCAAATGGAATATGGGTATAAGATACTATCCCAATTGGCTTTAGTCCAAGTGAGAGTTGTTGGGAATTGTGTCCTAAAATCAATCATATGATGATTGAGTTCATCTTTGTATGTGAATTATTGATTATTGAATAAAAATTATTCTGATATTTTTTATCACAAAGTGACATCTTTCTTGAACTCCTGTATGGTAATGAAGTCCTTAGAATTATGCTAGTGTACGATAAAGAGAAGATTTATCGTATAGTTCTTAAACATATTCATGACCAAATGATACGTCATTATAGGACGATGATGTTTATCGAGTGGAGGTCGTTGTGTGCTATATGGATTAATTATCCTCTTAATCAAGGAGTGTGGTGACACTGGTATGGCATATAGGTGAGATGTAAGGGTACATCATCACAAAATAAATGACTCACCTGCTGAGCATTCTACTGTCAAGAGCTACTCGTGAAACACATGAATATAAGTATCCTTCAGATCTGAGATCACTATAGTGACTTGCAAGCAACTCACTGTGCTTTGATGCCGAACTATCTGAATTTCTAATGCAGTGATGGAAGGCTACTGGATACAGTCAAGTACTTGCGAAGTTTGTGTATGGATCAAGATGGGATTGACCTCTCTAAATTATTAGAGTTGAGGTATCACTATATTTTAATTTAGCAAAGTCTTGGCCAGGGTAATCCATGAGATGGATTTGAAAGGTTGAAATATAATGCGGATGAAGTAATCTCAGCTGACAATTAACCTGAGACCATCCTAAAGCATTCAGAGTCAAAAAGATAAATTATGTGGTAACCATATGTATGAATTCTAAAATATTTTTTTACGATAATTAGACCTATCTGAACGTCGAAAATTATTGTTAGATGGTATCTTGATTAGTGCAGGAGTTGGTTCTTGTGCTACCAGCTTAGTGTTTGAACCTATGGAGTCACACACACAAGTCAGACAAAATAGGAAGGAATTGGCCTATGTTTATATATCTAATTTAAAAGTACTTGACTTGATTGAACATATAAGCTAACTTAATTGAGAGTTAAGTTATGGATCAAATGGGATTGAAGAGTTAACTATGTCTAGCTAGCACTACATATGAGGTTCAGATTTGATTTCGGAGATGAATAGTTTCTGATCTATGATCCATGAAGCATATGAAAGATTGAATTTAAATATTGATTAATTTTAAATTAAATCTGAATTAATTAGGCTTAATTAGGTCCAAAATTCAAGTTAGACTTGGTACAAAAGTCCTAAAGAGTTGATTGACAGTCTTTCAAAATTATTTCAAACAAACTTCGAATTGGATTCGAATTGGATCCATTTCGATGAGGTATGAAAATTTTTATTTGTACTAAAATTTTTCTCTCATGTGGGCCGACCAACACCTAGAATGGTGTTAGTTTGAGGTATCCCATGTGGGTGAGGGAGTGGATGCAAATTGGTTGTCATATGTGATGGCAATTCTATCTTATATAAGAATTCTTCCTTCATGAGTATTGGATTGATTCAAATTAGATTTGAGTTAGGACTCTTATACTTATTAGGTCATAAAAATTATCTATAAATAGAGAGGGTCTCTACCTATGGATATATAGCAAACAAATCAGATCGAGAGGAAAGAAAGAGAGAGAGGCGTGAGAAGAGTGAGAGGTCCCTTCTTCTCCTTGGCCCTCTCCTCTTGTTTTCGCTCCTCTTCCCTTGGGCATGGATCCATCTTGGGCATCCCACCTGCTGGTGTGAGGTGTCACACCAGCAAATCTCCCCCCTCGTTTGATTAGATTGTGAAGGCAATTAGATTTGAGTTCATCCTGCTTTCCTGCGACGTCTGACGTACATGCGAAGTAGAGGATCTGCATATTCAGGCCTCCATGAAAGTTTATATCAGATTATTTGAGATTTGATCTCTGATTCTACTGCCATTCAGATAAGAATTTGGTCCTTAATCGTATAGATGAATAGAAAAATTTTTAGATGCAATCTGGACCTTCCGAAGAGATACAGTTTTCCTTCCCTTCAGAGTTTAGGTGAGAGTCCAAACTCCTTTGGACTCTTAATTTTTGATGCCACCACATCTAATCTTTTTGCACCCCATATACCTCATGGAAGAAAGGATTTAAGAATCTTTCTTGCATGTCAAAAAGGAGAGGAAGGCATGGAAAAATTGGCATCCAAAATTGAGTTGGCGTGGGACTTGATTGTGGCGCATGGAAGAGAGGAATTTTATCCACATTGGACTCTTCATTAGGTGGCTGGATTAAATCAATTAAAACTCTAACCAATTCTAATCATATTAGGAATTGATTAGACCCAAATAGATAGAAATCTAAATTTGATTTGGAGTCCAAACTATTTAAATTAGGTGTCACCTAATTAGAGAAGGAGTCCTAGTCCTTTTGGACTCTCACTTGGTGCTTGAGTCAAACTCAATTTAATCCTAATCCAATTAAGATTTGGTGCATCTAAGAAAATGAGAATTTCTAGTCTAAATAGAAATTCAAATATTCTTATTTAGATTCTAGTCTAATTAGGAATTGAGTCAAACTCAAATCCTAATTCAATTAGGAATCATTCTCCTATGCAATTTAGATTATCTTATTACCCAATTAGGTTTGATCAAATCAAATCCATATCAAGTCAAATTAAATCTAATTTAATTAAACTTGATGCAAGCCCCATAACTCAATCAAATTGAGCTAATTAGTAATCTAATTGCTAATTAATCCTCCTTTAACTCACTAACTCTTTAGCGAGTTACGTAATGCAACTTTTGTATTGGATCAATCATTAATCAAATTGATAATCAAATCCTATCACGATTCATAATCATAATTCAACCTTCTGATCAGTCAAAAATCTCTTTGTGTGTGATTCCATAAGTTCTATTTTATCTAGTAGTGAGATATATTGTGATCCCTATCACAATATCATTGAAACTCTTTTCAATAGATTGGAATCGTTCCAACTATGTCTACCAAAGATCATCGATCATCAAGATGATACTCGTGGGTCTCACAATCCATCAGTGACACCTAACAGTATATAGTGATAATCCAGCAAAATAAAAGATGATGAACCTTTAGGTACAACTAACATATAATATGATATAGTCCTTCTATCATGAGTTCTGACCAGATAGCAAGTCATGGATAGATCATCAAACTTTATCATGGATCATATGATAGATTCAATCAGCTCAAGTCTATGTATGATCCTCATGAAAAAATTTTTTCATTAATCACACTGCTATGGCATAAACTTAAGGACTCAGCTTCATAAATCTCATAGGACTACTTCCTTCTGCTAGGATTGATAGATTTCATCTAGGTGTACATCCGACTCTTACAGTGGACCAACATCCACTATAAGGGCTCATTGAGATCCATATTTATGTGTAGTCAAACTCCAACAGCCTCACTACGAGCAGCTGTAGCACCGTAGATCAAAGGATCAGTCATACAACTATAGCATCGAGAAAGTCACTAACGAGTGAGCAGATATCCATGTGACTTCTCGTGTTGGTCACGCTCAGTGCTAGTTGTTCTCTAACAACCACCTGCACTCTTGCTTCAGTATCACTACACCGCAAACTCGAGATCCATCTGTCCCAAGGAAGGGATCCATGCACTGATCTATCTGGATCAATCACCATCCTCATGATGATTCTATGACCAAGAGTAATTTAAAAATTAACCATCAATGATACAAGTCTTAAATTCTCAACTCTTTGAGAATATGTGTCATCATCTTGTTAATCCTTTGGATGATTCATGGACACATAAAATATGAATGGTAATATAAATGCCCACAAAGTATAAGAACATATCCTAGAAATATAATATGCGTCAGTCAAGATTAGCTTCCAGGACATACATCTAACAATCTCCCGCTTGCACTAAAGTCAATCTGCCATCTACCAAGCCCTATCTTCATAAGATAGGCTTTAGTCTCTGGCTAGCTAAGTGACTTACCAGTGGGTTAACCACATCACATGTGGAGTTTGCTCTCTGCACCTCTATGTATTTTTATTTGAGGTAGTCATGTATTCTGCTGCTCTATGTGCTTGGATATCTGGTGAGACCTAGTCTCCTTAGCAAGGGCTATGGTGCTATTATCTTTGCAGTATAGTGTCATGGCATCTGATGGCATGACATTTGTAACTAACATTAGAACTAGAATACATCTAACACATTTACAGTGTACTCAGCTTCCATCAATCGATTACTTGGAACTCTTCCAAGGTATCGACATAGGAACACACCCTATGATGTAGACATTCTACCATCAACATCAAACATAAAATCTGAATTGGTGAATCCTTCCACTCCTAATTTTGATCCTTCTCTAAATTAAGAATAAATCCTTAATTCTTCTCAAGAGCTTAAGGGTATTTTCACAGCAATCCAATGCTCTCAGCCTGGATACAATTGATATCTACTCGTGTGATTCACAATATTAACTATATCAGTTCAAGTATATTATATGGCATACATAAATATCCAAGAGGATAGCAGATCCCTCTCTGCGATTTCTATGCTGAACCCTTTCAGCATCTAGTCTCTGTATTTTATCTATGAAAATACAAGCATCCAATTATATCTATCTCTATAGATCTTTAGGATATTTGCTTTATGTCTTTCATGAAAAATTCTATATACAACCAAATTTTAATCGATATTAGTATTGAACACTCCTACTGACCCTTTTGAAAATATATAATTTCTTATTTTTGATCAAACAATTAGATCATATCATCGAAATGAATGTTCCAACTTCAAGAGTATTATAGACTTTGTGATCTCTTATAACAAGAAGTGAAATCCAAAAGCTACTCCATATAGAAATCTTTAAAAGATATCTAGTCAAGAAAGCTATTTCATATCCTTTTTTTAGAGTTGATATCTAACATCGCCTCATTGTAGATTTTAGAATTATCTCTATATTTTCTATTTCCCATGAGAAATAATTTTTTCTACATCCTCTGTTAAGCAGACCTAAGTATCTTTTGAGAGGATTGGAGATCCTATTATGTGTATGAGGTGGAGGGGGAATAAACATCTACTGGCTTATCAACAATAGGTTCTTTAGATCCTATGGCTCATTGCTTTTCAGAGATACTCTCTTTGAGCTTAACTTTCCTCCCACTGCTTCATCTTGGTTAAATAATTTTCTAAAAAAAAAAGCATGTCAGGTCATAATCACATTGTAATCCTTTCATAAGGTAGTATCCCAAACTCTTTTAGGATGAGCTTTATAGACCTATTCTCTAACATATCCACCTACTGTCCTTGGCACAGGCTGGACATCCTTAGATCTTGAAATAATCAAGATTCAGTTCTCACCATGCCATATCTCATTCGATGTGGTAGAAACAGGTTTAGAGAGAACCCAATTCTATAGAAATAAAGCATGTCCCTAAAGAAATAAAAATAAATCAGTGAATTCTATCATGGATCAGACCATATCTCATACAGTATCATGACTCTTCTTATCTCGCTGAACTGAGATGTACTAAGAGAGGTCCAATATGAAACTATGCCATTTTATGAGATAATCAAAAAAAAAATTTTCATTGGTATTGCTTCCTCGATCTGATCGAAGTATCTTTAAGAATTTTTTGATTTGCTTCTCTACTTTACATCTGAATTCTTTGAACCTTTCAAAAATTTTAGATTCGTATCTCATATACTTACCCATACCATGACTAATCATTGGTAAAGATAATAAAACAAAGATAACTCTTTTTGTTAGCACATCATATGGGCTACATACATCAAATGTGTATAAGGATAAGTATCTCAGTGGTCCTTTTTTTTTTGTCCCATAAGAGTAGTTTGATCATATTTTTTTAAAGAAATGATGCACAAACTAGATATGACTCAATAGTCAATGAGCCCAAAGATCTATATTTTTTCAGTTTGTTAATCATTTCTTCTCCAATATGACTTAGCCTAAGATCCCATATATACTCAAGATTTATCTCAACTTGGATCTCTCAAATCCAATGGCATTTACTGTTTGCTCAATTAAGTTCACAGATGCATCACTATACAAATGATAGAGACTGTTCTAAGAACTAAATCCAAACGATAATCACAAAAGACAGATACTCATAGCCACAGTAGCAACTCTTGCCCTATTACCAATTAAGGATTACTTCCTCAGCCCTCTACCTTCTCATCGACTCTATATAAAATCACTAGAGTCTACAACTCAACTGAGAGAAAAAAAAATCATAAGGATTGTATTGAGCAATTTTGATATGCCTACTCTAGGCATGTCTTTGTTTCTTTAGACTCTCCAGATATTTACCTCTGAACTCTTTCAAGGTTCTTTGTTAGTTACAATTTGATCGATTCAGATTAGATGCCAAGATGGTCATTCACATGGTAGTTTACCATAAACTATCCATATAAACTAATCAAGAATCACAGGATCAAATTCACAAGCAATTCCTTATGCATGGTCATGTCGAGCCTTTTAAGCTCCTTCATGTCCTTAATCATCATCAAATAACGATCATATACTGACTGCCCATCACGCATCTCATATGCTATGTGACTCCGATTATCTCATAATACTTATAGATGAATTAATATGTCATTGGCAGTGAACATGTGCTCATGCATACGTTGGAGTTTATCTAACATGACCTTCAATATATAGCATCTATCTTTATTATCATTGTCCATCCACTCATCAAGTATAGCTCGTTGACTTTGGATTGGATAGGCTGTTAACATCAGAATAACCTAATAGAGAATATTGCTTAATTTTTTAAAATTTAAGAATAATTCTTAGGTTTATGAGCCGGTCTATGTAATTGATTTCGGTTAATCGGTTGATATCTGAGATTTAAGCTAGAGGATTGGAAGCTAACATAATAAACAGTAGAGAGCAAAGATTCTAATTGGATGTTTGTACTTATTTGATAATTTGCTCTAAAAATTTTTAGATGCAAAAAAAGACTCTCACTATTTTATCAGATCTCTCACACTCTTCGAGTGGAGAAACGAAAATTCTAACACGATAACTGAATTTTTAGTGGGTGCTGCAGTCCCACCGATGCCGTGCACCTCACCTAACAGTTATTGGTAATATGAATAAATATCGATGCGTAGATAACTCTTTGTCTAGATGCTTTCTAAGTATATTGTAGCTACTTGATCTCTAAGTTATGTGGGCTCATCTAACAGTTATTGTCCGCACTCCTTAGTTAAGTCAGATCCACCGTTCACAAGTAGATGCAAAGCCATCATTGGGTCTCTCACCTAATAGTTATTAGGCCTAATCCCATCTTTATCTTGGAGTAACTCTTTGCTAATAGAGTGATTGCGTATTTTCGATGCAACTGAACCACTGTGACCAGTCGAGAATAATTAATGTCGATAGCACGCCCGCACATCTATAATGGTGGAAGACCATTGGACTTAATATTTACAGAAAAATTTAGATTTAGATCTCATTTAATTAGTCATCACATAATTGATCTAATTGGCATGGGCTAAATTAAATCGCCAAGCAATCATATTTGAGACTCAATCTTCCAAATTAGTCAGATAAGTAGAGATTGATGGGGGTCTTCCGTTGCTTTTCTTAGATACTAATAAATTGATCAAATCAACGAACGAAATCAATTAAATAACCATATTTTAATTACTTATCTTAGATACCAATTGGTCAATTGATCCAAATAGGTTAGCTTAGGTGAATCAAATTCGAACCATAGAGCCAAATTAAGTCCTTAGGTTAATCGATTCTATATATGAATGTCAATCGATTTCAATCAACAATAATTATATGATCTTAAACTCTATTGATCTTATCCTAATCAATACTTGACTCGATTTGATCAATTGCTAAATTGATTTAGACTCAATATGATCTAATCAGAAATCCTAGATATAATCTAATTATATGACCTAATTTGATCTACCCATGACCAATCCCTCATGTATAAATACTAATTTTAGATCTTAAATCTAAATTTTTAGATCTAAATTCTTTGTATGAAAAGTATGTTTTGATCTCGAAATAATTTCATATCATACATACAAACACATATCATATACATGAACAAGTTCAAATTATAGAAACAAATTTTAGCCCTAAATATACTTTCATATATCATATAATTTGATTACCTAGGGGGAGGTGGCTATGTGATTATATGTAATCTTACTATCCTGCGATCTTGCAATAAGAAAACTTCAAGATCAAAATACCCCCATCAAAATAAATCAAAATAAATTATGGGTGGTCTCAGTTATTGAAAATAGAAAAGAAAATATAATGGATGATGTCATGAAAAATGGTTGGTTTCAAAATTAAGTTGTTCCTCTAGAAAATAGACAATAATCAATAAGTAAGGATGGGGGTACTTTGAAAAAATTAGCTTATATTCTATGTAATCTAAATTGTATATCAAATACTGTAATATAGGATTTTCTGTAATTTGACAACAATATTACTGCACATATCAAATACTGCAATATAAGATTCTTTGTAATTTTATCAAATAATCACATTCCCTTTGCAATCACATTATCATAGCAACATTATCTATGTAATACACCAAACGCCACCTAAGATAATGGAAACAATATCAACTGCATCAAAGCACCTAGCAAGCAAGTAAAGGCATATCCAATGTTGCAAGCAATGAATTTGGTAATTTAGTATTGCTAGTGAGAATTCAAGTAGTTCTGTTCTATGGATTGCCTATTGAAGTAATGGACTACTTCTGCTTATGACTCCTGAAAAAGAAGTCAGTACAAATTACAACCTACTACCTCATCTTTACTGATGGCAAAGGACTAAACAAACATTATTCTTCACACAAAAAAAAAACTAGAAATTATCGACACAAAAAAGTGCTCTCTAACCAAATGCAAGCTTTTTCTCTCAGACAATTGATTGAAAAACTCCACCCTGAAAAATAACAATTGAGAGTGAATACCTTTAACATTGGGTGCTTTATATTTGTATTATATGTTTTCACACGTGCATATTTTGGTGCAGATGGAAAGCATTAGTAGCATGCAGCTTTAAGTGAAGTTGGACAATCGCGTGAACAAATCAATTTCTACCCAAAAATAACACCTTTTTTTATAGATTTGAAATATTTATGGAATATGATCTAAAATTTGTTGATGTAAATTTAGCTTATATCCTCTAATGCAGATTAGTTCCTATTTCTAGTATGGATTTTGCTACGATGCTCTAAAAGATAATTTAGTCTTTCTATAATTGATTTATTTTTTGACCATTGGATTAAAGATAGATGCTTTGGATTTCTCCATTAGCACTCAGTGGGAGCACCAAATATGCATGACTGATGCGATAAATATTTCAAAGATCAAGATCAAATTGAATACTATTTTTTTTTTCAAAAGCCTTCTTGCCATGCTACTATCCCAAATCACAATTTTCCATTGGGGGTGGGTGGTGGAGTTGGGGAAGATCCGAGGAGGAGTTGGGGAGGGGGGATGTGCACTGAAGGTGGAGGAGGGGCGGGGTGGGGCGGGGCAATGTGGGGCAGTGGTGGCGTCACTAAAGGTAGAGGAAGAGAAGGAGGAGGAGGAGGTGGTGGGCGTGTGCACCAAGGGTGGAGGAGAAGAAGCGGGGCATCGAGGTCATCACCAAGGGCGGCATGAGTAGGAGGTGGTGCAGTCGTAAAAGTCATGGGAGGGAGGGCAGTGGCTTGTGGCGGGCGATCGCGGGAGGGGGGCGGCCTATGATGGAGAAGAAGAGGAGGGGAGATGTCTCTAAGAGCGAGAAGGTCTGGTAATTCAGAAAAATCTCAACATCCACCCTCCCATTCTGCTCGCCCTCAGTCAAATGCCACAAGGCCCCACAACCCTAACACCATTACCCATAGTCGAACTTGTCCTCTTGCCACTGGTGTAAACACCATTCCATTAGGTCCTACATGCTATCGAGATGCCCTCACTCATAGAGTTTCTCATTCCTCAGGCTGTTTTCCTCCATGTTCAATGCTTGAACCTGGCATTTTAGGAAAGGCTCCCAAGTTCGTCCGAATCCTGCATCCATCCTCTGTTAGGAGTTGGCGTGAAGCAAAATCCCGAAAACAACATCCTTCTTCATCATTCGCTATTGTAGTTTCATCACTAATAAAGAGTTTAAGTCTTCTCACCAACCAACTCACTATTCCAATGGACGGGACCTCTCAGTTAACAGTATTAAAATTGATGGATATGTACCTAGTCATTTGGCCATTTATGGTAAATCAGACTATCGATGGAATGGCGATACTACAGTCCGCCATTCCTCTACACCTTTGGCATCAGCGCCTTTGCCGTTCACTACGTCAGGTCAACATTCATCACTTCCCATCCCTCCTCCCCACTCCGTCCACTCCTTGGCTTTTGAAAAAGGATACTGCTATCGTTGTGGGGATTCAGGCCATTTCAAGATTGAATGTCAAAACCCTCTAAGATGTTTTCGTTGTAAAAAATTTGATCATCCCTTCAAATGTTGCAAGGTGCCCCTCATCATTTGCCAGAAACCTCCGATAGTCCAAACCTCTTCCAAAACCTATAGTGAAAGCCAAAGCCCTGAAATGAAAAGATCAGAGAGCTAACAGAGCAGACATATAGCCAAAGCTTTTCTTGCATTCACATTCGAAAAGGCTGTTGCTTCTTCCTACCTAAATCGTGCAGCCTTTGTCAAGGTGTTTGGAAGAAACATAAAAATAGATGATGTTTCCCTCACTCTTTCTTGGAAAGCTAGAGTATATGGGTCTGGTTAGTCAAAAAACTTTCCAAAGGTAACACGTTCTTTGTCGCCTGCCCTTCTTTTGAGGTTGTTCAAAACCTTGCCACCCTAGGGCACATCAAGGGTGATGGTTTGATGGTTTCACCCTTCTAGTGGAACATGGGAATCAAACAGTTGATGGCATCTCCAATCAGTTTTGATTTAAAATTTCTACCAGCTTGTTTGACCTTTCTCTCATTTACTGGAATGTCAACACAGTGACCAGCATTATAGCAAGGAGTCCCCCTTAGGGCTAGCCACTCCAGTATTCGAATGGAGGACCTAACTAGTTTCGACCTCCACTTCCTATGTGAAAGTCTCGAGTCTATGCCAGAGTTCATCAATGTCACCATCAGGGCTTTCTGATATCGAGTTAGGCTAGTTGTTAACTTCTCAATTCCTTACAACCCTTACCTCGACTAGTCATCCTCCTTCAATAACGATCTGGGTGATCTAGGTGATTCCAAAGTGAAGTTCTAGTTTGGCTTAGCGTATCATAGCCATCCCCGTGATCCCGATCATCGACATGGTAGTTTTTTAAGTACAAACTCACTGGAATGACGTCCCTCTCCATCTAGCTCACACCTCTAAAATCAAGGTGCGCTCTCTCTTTTGGAGTGGCTCAACAGCCCTTTCTCAAGTTTTCAGTTTAATTGTGACCATGCCTACATCCTGTCTGATCATCCCAATATTAACTCTACCATCTATATCCCTTTAGATCTGCTCAAACTAGCCATATCTCTCCTCAGAATAGTGCCTACCATACCTGTAGAGGTTTCAAATTCAAATTTTCTCTTGGACAGCTCGACCACTATTGAATTGGCCCCTGCTAATGGTTCTTCCCAAGCTCATCTTTCTTTGGATGCTGCTCATGAGATAATAGGCTCTAGCACTCCTATTGGTCTGAAACCCCCCCTCCCCATGCCCTCCCAGACACACATTTTCATTACCCAAGTCTTTGCATCTACATCCTTCAGAGCATCTCCCATGACAAATCATCGACACCCAAGCCAACCATAAACAAGAGAAGTGCCCAAATTCATTCAAAAAAACTTAAATCCTTGGGTATCGTCGAACATCCACTTCCTGTTGAAGACCTCCTCTTTATCAACTCCCTTAAGGCTGGAGACATATCAAAGATGGCCAAGAAGTGCGGTCTGCTACTACCTGAAGACGATAAGGCCTCCCCCATCCTGCATATGAAGGCTCTCGAAAAGGAGCGTTGCTCATTTCCCCTCTTGGCTGGAGGAGACATAGCATCTGCTTGAGAAGGTTCGTGCCCTGCTCATTTCAATAATGTTTTGGTTTGCAATATCTATGGGAAGCTTTGGGCAACTTTTTATGAAATGGGTAGTGAGTCCTGCTTCTTTCTCACCTAAAGCATATGCTAGCTTGTCTTCGGAGCTAGTGTTTTGTAAGTGGGTTACTATATGATCTTCCTATGCTTTATGTTCCTTCTTCTTAAACTGTATCTTTTTTAATGTTGAAACAATGGTTGCACTACTCTATCATCTGCTGGATCTTTGCCTTCTTACCATTGAGCCTGAATATTCTCTCATGATTATACTATTTTAGAATATTCGAGGATTGGGTTTATCCTCAAAAAAATGTCTGGCTAAGGAGACAATCAAGAAAGGGAATAGTGCAATTGTATGTTTCCAAGAAACAAAGCTGAGCCATTTTTCTTCTCCCACTATTAGATTAATTTGCGGAACCAAATATGACGGGTTCCACACACTAAAGGCCATTGGCTTTGCTGGAGGCCTTCTTACAGCATGAGTTCAAGATGAAATCGAGGGAAAGCCATTCCATAGAGGAAACTTTTCATTGAGCACTGAGTTTTATTCGAAAAGATTAGATGCCAAGTTTGTCATCACTAATATTTATGGTCCTTATGACCAACTCACTTGTCTGGAGTTCTTCTCTAAACTTAAAGATCTTGATCGTTCAATTAATATTCCTTGGGCTATTATAGGAGATTTCAATGCTACCAAGTTCCGTACTGATAGGGAGGGAGCTACAGAAAGCAATCATTCCTCATAGATTTTCAATGATTTCATCTTCTCATAAGGGCTATTAGAGATCAACCTGTCTTCATGCAGGTTCATCTGGTCAAACTTCAGAGATCAACCCTATTTGGCCAAGCTTGATAGATGCCTTGTATCATTAAAATGGTATAATTTTTTTTCTGCTTCCTCCCTTTCGCCTCTACCAAGGATACTTCGGATCATATTTCCCTCCTCTTATCCCCAAGGTGGCAGCATTCAGTCTGGAATCTAAATTGAAGCCATTTCTATTTGAGAACCTTTGGTTTCTATATGATGGTTTTGACAACTTGATTAAAAAATGATGGTCAGAATCCCTATCTTCAGAGGATGGCACTGTAAATATGGTCCTCAAACTTAGATACCTTCATACCAATCTTAGGAGCTGGAGTAAATCTACAGTCAGAAACATCATCACTAACAAAAATATCATTTCAAGTCAGATAAGTGAATTTGATGTGTTGGAAGAACAATGCGGCCTTGACTCTGAGGAACGAGCCTCCAAGGCGGACCTTAAGATGAAGTTTGACTTCATTCTAAAGCAAGAAAAAATCATGTGAAAATAGAGATCTCGAGCTATGTGGTTGCAAGAGGGTGACAGAAATATAAAATTCTTCCACATCTCAACATCCAACAGATTGAGGAAGAATCAGATTATGGAGATATATCACAATGACAAAGTTCTCAAATCTTAAATAGAAATTGAGTAGATCTTCCTATCTTATTTTCAGTCCCTTCTTGGTACACTGGGAGTTAAGCTTGCAGACATCGATTGAGAGAATCTTTGCTCTGGTCCTCCACTAGATTTGATGTCGCTCATCTCTCCATTCACTGCTAAGAAAATCAAGACAACAGTTTTTAGCTTAGCCAAAAACAAATCCCCCGGCCCAGATAGTTTCCAAATCTCCTTCTACTAGAAATATTGGGATTGCATTAGCAAAGATATCCACAAGATGTTCTCAGCACTCTATAGCAGTGAGTGCAGTTTTTTCAGATTCAACTATACTTATATTTCTCTGATCTCTAAAAAATCGGACAACCCTCAGTTTGAGATTATAGGCCCATTAGTATTGAAAATGGGATGATCAAGATTATTTTCAAAGTACAGTCAAATAGGCTCCAAAATAAAATAAACGATCTGATGTCGGACTGCCAATCTGCTTTCATTAAAGGGCGTTTAATTTATGAGAGCTACATTTCTGTGGCTGAACAAATCTCATCCATTAGGCACACCAAACAACCCACAATCCTTTGCAAAATCGACTTCGAGAAGGCGTTCGACAACATGTCATGGGATTTCTTGTTTGATCTCCTTTTACATAGAGGCTTTGACATCAAATGGTTAAGTTGGATGAAGATCTTATTTTAACTTCCAACTCAGCTCTAGTTATTAACAACTCTGTTGGAAAATGATTTTGAAATTGAAGGGGGCTTAAACAAGGTAACCCCCTCTTTCCATTGCTCTTCATTCAGGTCACGGATGTCCTTACTAATATTCTTAAGGCTACTAAAATAGAAAAGCTACTAAGTAACTATTGTCCAAGCAGTCTAGAGGGATTTTCTCAATGCCTCCAATTTACTGACGACACCCTACTCTTCTCAAGCGCAGAGAAATATGACATCAATGATCTCAAATTGATTCTATATAGTTTTGAATTGATTTCGGGTTTAAGCATCAATTTTTATAAAACTCAGCTGTTTGGGATTAATATCAGAAATGAAACCATTGCTGCTCTGGCCTCCATGCACGATTGTAAAGTCTCCTCTCTTCCCTCCCATTACCTGGGCATACCATTGCACCACTCAATGATTAGCAAAGGTGACTAGACATTTCTCATAGAAAAAATTTCAAAGAAGCTTAGTGGTTGAAAGCAACAAACATTTTCATTGGTGGGTCGTCTCATTTTGATCAATTCAGTTCTTAATGCAATCCTAGTGTTTTGGATGTTGGTGATGAAAATTCTAGCTGCAGTCATTCAGATAATCAATCAGAAATGCAGAAAATTTTTATGGGACAGTCAACTCCCACATAGCAGCATTAAGAATCTTCTTAACTGGAAACAAGTATGTCGACCTGGATGATATGGTGGTCTTGGTGTTAAGGATCTTACCATCCTTAATTAGGCTCTCCTCTTGAAATGGTGGTGGAGATTTTTAAGATTTCCTCAAAAGCCCTGGTGTCAGCTAATTAACCACACCTACTACTCAACAAGATCTGTATTACGGACATCTCGTTGTCTGCTCCAGCTAGCTTCTCCCTTCTGGAGGAACATCATCAAACTGGGGGCCTTATACAAGTAGTGGTTCATTTAGTCTATCGAAAATGGCTACACAATCTTATTTTGGACAAACCATTTGATCGATGATAGCGAGCTAAGTGTCTTATTCTCCAATCTCTTCTTCTTTGCTACTAAATAAAACTGCTCTGTGCATGAATTCTTGTAGCAACCTGAACCCCAAGTTTCATTCAAACATCCTATGAATGCTCTCGCTCATAGAGAACTCCAATACCTCTCTACCCTTATACAGAACTTCTCCCTCTACTCGGATCTGGATAACGGGCAATGGAAGTGGGGTTCAAATGGTGTCCATAGAATCCACTCCTATTACAATTTTTTAATGCATGGTTGTATGATCTCACCTATAGGGAGAAGGTTCTAGGGGCTCCCAATCTCGGAGAAGGCAAAATTATTTTTCTGGTTTACTTATCATGACAAGATCTTGACTAGGGAGAACCTGGCAAAAAAAGGAGTTATTACTTCTGAGAATCGTTTGTTATGTGATGATTTTGGCGAGTCTCTTAACCACCTCATGATGTAATGCTCATTCTCAAGACTATACTGGCAGATCATCTTCTCATCACTCAACATCCCTGACCTGCCACCTTCCTTTTCAGAAGTTTAGAATTCATGGAGACATTCATCCCAAGTCAGAGCCATGTTTTCTGCCATAGAATGCTTATTCATAACATCGGTATGATACCTTTGGAAAGAAAGAAACGCTAGAGTCTTCTGTTTTCACGCTACCATGCCCCCTACAACAGCTAAAAGAGCAATCTCTATCTATCTTAGTTGGCTAACGGTTGCTCCTCATCTAAATATCAGTTATATGCTCTCTCATCTTTCTCAGGCCGTGCTCTGAATGGAGCCCCAATATGTTGTATTTTTTTAAAAATGGTCTGCTCGATAATGCTCACGTAAGTGGTGAAAAGTGATCGTATATTCAGAGGGTGACTGCGTACAAGTTTTTACAGGTTCTATTTTTATAGGTCCCTTATGGGTTTTATAGATTTTTACAGGTTTTGTTACAGATCTATAAGTTTTCTTGTTAAATACACCTTGCATTGCATCATTTCTGTAAAGGTCAAAACCACTGGTGGCGTTCAAGGCTCTAGACGAAATGTGAGCTCTAGTTTTGGTACAAGTCTCTATTTACCTTCCAGCGAATTAAGATGTTTGGATCATTAGTTTAGTTCTATCATTATAATATCTTAATATTATAAATATCTCTCTCAATGGTGGAAGCATCTTACTTCCTCCATATTCCTCAAAAAAAGAAGAGGAGGGGGGTAGAGGCAGTGCGGTCGTGAGTAGGGGGGCTGTCTATGGCGGAGAAGAAAAAAGAGGGTGGGGGGGCACTGTTTGCGACAGAGAAGAAAAAAGAGGGTGGGGGGCACTGTCTGCGGTGGAGAAGAAGAGGGGGGGCACAGAGATGACACGGTCATGTGTGCGGTAGAGAAGAAAAAGGAGGTGCAGTCTGCAATAGAGAAGAAGAAAGGAGAAGAAGAGGAAGGTGGGGGGGGGTTGGAGATAGCGCGGTCGTGGGTTGGGGGGAGGGTGGGGCAGCCTGCGGTGGAGAAGAAAAAGGGAGGGTGGGTCTATGGTGGAGAAGAAGAAAGGGAGGGGGGGTCTGCAGTGAAGACAACGTGGTCGCGGGTGGAGGGGGTGTGGGTCTGCGGTGGAGAAGAAGAAAAGGGGAGGGGGGGCGAGACGGCACGGTCGCTAGAGGAGGGGGGCGGCACAAGGATTTGGGGGGGGTGGGGGCACGAGCACCAGTGAGGGAGGTGTCGGAGAAAGGGAAGGGAAGATTGTAGGGTGGGGTGGCACGAGCACCAGGGGTAGGGGGGAAGATCGCTGGGAGGCAGGCGGTGGGCAGAAGGCGGGGAGGTGGGCGGGTGGTGGCGGGTAGCGGTGAGGAGAAACAAAGAAGAAGGTGGAGGATAAAATATAGAAATAAAATATAAAAAAAAGATAATAATGTAATACCTTAAATACCCTTTATAATAAAAAAATATTAAAAGAGCACTATAGCAAAACCCTTCTAGTATTCATACAATGAAATTTAAGAAAATGAACATCTTAGATTCATCGGTCTTAGATAAATCAAATAACTCTAAAGTAATCTAGCCATCAATAGAGATAAGAGCAAAGCCTGAATCAAAGAGCAATCCAGATTACAAAATATTAAGTAGAGCAATGGGATAACTGACTGTATTATTATCAACATGTGGAATGTAATAGGATGAGAGCAGGTGATGCATGAAATGTCTATATAGGCAATGGTACAAGCATGTGATGCATCAAATGTGATATAAGAAATTGACTAGTTGGAAAGGATTTGCCATGGCTGCCAATTTTAGAAATTTGAATGTCAAATCTCATATGAAGCTCAAAAGAGTGCCCATACAACCTCTTCTATCATGCTTTCTGAGCTAGTTCAAAGCTTCGAATCAGATAGTTTCCCACTATGCTTCTTTCAACGCTTCGGGGATTTGGTTAATGGTAACCTCCTCTTCCTCTTCCAATAGTTTTATGATGGCAATATTGACCTCACTAGAATTAACTATGTCATTCTCTCCTTAATCCTTAAGAAAGAATCTGCTAGGGTATCATATTTTTGGCTTATCAGTCTCATTCATGGCTATATCAAGATAATCACTGACGTTTTGGCTATTTAGTCATAATTTTTTATGAATGATTTTATTGATCATGCTTAGATAGGTTATATTAAAAGAAGATCAATAATGAACCATATTCTTTATGCTAATAAAATTTTGTATCACTTAAGAAAGGTAGATATAGATAGAATTATCTGTAAGATGAATCTTTTGAAAGCTTTTCATAAAATTATTCACAAGTATTTGCTTAAAATTCTTCTATTTTCATGATGGATTAGATGGCCAAAAATCAGCCCTACCTCATGCAAAATTATGATAATTGTTAATGGTGAGATTTGTTAATGCAAAATTATAAAGGGTATTTTCTTAAATATCCTTTATAATAAAAAAATATTAAAAGAGCACTATAGCAAAACCCTTCTAGTATTCATACAATGAAATTTAAGAAAATAAACATCTTAGATTCATCGAACTTAGATAAATCAAATAACTCTAAAGCAATCTAGCCATCAATAGAGATAAGAGCAAAGCCTGAATCAAAGAGCAATCTAGATTACAAAATATTAAGTAGAGCAATGGGATGACTGACTGTATTATTATCAACATGTGGAATGTAATAGGATGAGAGCAGGTGATGCATGAAATGTCTGTATAAGCAATGGTACAAGCATATGATGCATCAAATGTGATATAAGAAATTGACTAGTTGGAAAGAATTTGCCATGGCTGCCAATTTTAGAAATTTGAATGTCAAATCTCATATGAAGCTCAAAAGAGTGCCCATACAACCTCTTCTATCATGCTTTCTGAGCTAGTTCAAAGCCTCGAATCAAATAGTTTCCCACTATGCTTCTTTCAACGCTTCGGGGATTTGGTTAATGGTAACCTCCTCTTCCTCTTCCAATAGTTTTATGATGGCAATATTGACCTCACTAGAATTAACTATGTCATTCTCTCCTTAATCCTTAAGAAAGAATCTACTAGGGTATCATATTTTTGGCTTATCAGTCTCATTCATGGCTATATCAAGATAATCACTAACGTTTTGGCTATTTAGTCATAACTTTTTATGAATGATTTTATTGATCATGCTAAGATAGGTTATATTAAAAGAAGATCAATAATAGACCATATTCTTTATGCTAATAAAATTTTTGTATCACTTCAGAAAGGTAGATATATATAGAATTATCTGTAAGATGAATCTTTTGAAAGCTTTTCATAAAATTATTCACAATAATTTGCTTAAAATTCTTCTATTTTCATGATGGATTAGATGGCCAAAAACCAGCCCTACCTCATGCAAAATTATGATAATTGTTAATGGTGAGATTTGTTAATTGGATTTTGTGTAGATGAGGATTTAGGTAAGGTGACCCTCCACTTCTTTCATTTATCTTTATTGTTGATCCCCTTTGAAAAATACTTAAGAAAGCTGCAACAGCCAGGCCTTTTGAAGGACTTGGAAAACCATGGATCTTTGATGGAACTAGGATCTTGCAATATACAGATGATATATTTGTGTTCGGCCGAGCAAAAAAGGATCACATTACTGTCTGGAGATAATTCTTTTTATCTTTGAATCGTATCTCTACTCTATTTTCTGGAGATAATTTTTTTTAGCTTTGAACCATATCTCTATTCTCCATCAATTACTAAAAGAGTTCAATATGCTAAGTTGGATGAAGACATATAGACAGACGAAGTACAAGAATTGGCTTAATTGCTTTTATTCTCCTCTTCTACTCAATTTAGCATAAGACTTTTCTCATCAACGAAGTATGGGCATGCCACAAAGTTTGTTTTGACAAGTCAATGGAAAGACAAATAAATAGATACGTGGGTATGCCATCAGCATTAATAAAGTTGGAAAGAAGATAATCGAAGAAAAAATATGAGAGTAACATGAGTCCATATATCTTAATCTTTAAGAATTTTCACCACTATCATACTACCATTTAAGAAAGATAGATTGAAACATGAGCTATGGTAGAAAAATTCTTAGTCAATACTACTGTTAAGATACCGAAAAGTAAATGATAAAATAAAGCTAAGATAAAATGGCATTCATTGATATCAATAATCAATGATTTTCTCTTCTCAATATTACAATTTGATATTTATAAGAGGCTTCCTATAATTGGTAAGATAGGTGCAAACACTCAGAATATCACATATGTTCTATTTCATAGAGGTGCCAAGCAAGGGCATAGAGATGCCTACTTGGCTATGTGGTTGGACTATTGCATAATTATTTGTATGTTTGAGGGAAAGACTTAGAAGGACTAGCTTAAGTGTGGCATATTGAGGCACCGCATGGATGTTTGGATTAAGAGAGTACTCTCCCATGATAGCTCAAAGAAGGCTTCCATAACTCAAGCCTTCTCTTCCTTAGAAACCTTGGAGTTCTCCATCTCATCCGATGAGAGCCTTGTGCTACTTGGATCTTGGACTTGGGCTTATCCACATTCTCTCTCTGCACACAACTGCTAGAGGCACCACCAACACTTGTTCTAGCGGATACAAATTCCCCATGACTTGGTTGAATAAGAAAGAATTTAGATCCTACTTATTGTTAGGATAAGCATGCTTTATTGTGGTCACAACTAAATTACTTACCTGCGTAGTAGCAATTCAGGAACTCCAATCAAAATTTTCTTTTTAAGGGGCTTGGTTTTTATCCTTATACCATTCTTCTTCCCGGAGATGTACATGCACCAAAATCCATCTCAACTAGCATATAACTTGTGCAATGCATGGGTATAATTTTTTTTTATCTATTTTCAAATTATTCTTGATGTATAATATAATAGTGTAACAAATTATATTTTAAATATTTTATAGGTTTGTCAAAGCTAGAATTATGTCATTACAACATTATAACAGATGTTGCTTGAAATCATGGAGTAAATTACATATGTGTAGGCTAGAGTATATATTATACTAAATTTTAAATTCACAATTAATTTGAGTTTAGTTAAAGCTAAATTATAAATATATAGTTTGAGATCATATATATATATATATATATATATATATATATATATATATATATATATATATATATATATGATTATTTTGAGTTTAAGCTAAAATTAAATATGATTATATGAATATATAATTGTCATATATAATTATAAAAAATTAAAGATATAGCCATTATATATTATATATTATATTAAATAAATTATAAATATTAGATATATTTATTTCAATTGTTAGATTTTTTAATTATTATAATATTTATATAATACTTAAAAAAATATTATTTTATAATATGTAATTATTTAATATATGATTTTAACCAATACATTCATTTTATTAATGCATGATTTTTATCTTATTAATGATAAATGGAATGCAAGAAATACTTAGATTTTATTATTAATTCTAATATTCACATCGTAACTGGAGTGTTTAGGAATAAAAATTATATGGGGTAGGCATATATGCCATCATATAGGATGGGCCTAATTTTATGCCACACTTTCTTTTTCGTATTTTAAAAAAAAAATCTAAAAATCAAATAAGGATTAAATTTCTCATATTAACACAGTCTGTTAGTTTTATAATTGAAATAATAAAAAAATAAATACATACTTAAGAGAGACTTTTCGGGACCTTCCATATCCTTTTTCTTCCTCATCAAATTTTTCTATTCATTATCTTTCTCATCAAGCCATTTTTCCTACTCATAAGGTCTTCCTTCGAGTCTCTTTCTTCTCTTCCAAACCCCATGCATCATCTCTCATATTCATGAGATTTTTCTTGAGACTCTTTCTTCTCTTCCAAATCCATTTTCTTTTCTAAGATCTTTGCATCTAAAAGCTTATAAAAATTATATATTATTTTATCTAGAAACGTATATTAAGATGTTGAATAAATATTTTACTAGGTGTGTATCAACTAGTCATATATTATATACTAATGGATACTAAGTTTGGTAAATTATGTGTCAATTTATCTGTATATGTCTATTGGACTGTTGTTGGATGTACATAAAAAAAACTTACAATATATATCAGTAAGCTATTTAGTATATATATCATTTGTCTATGTGCCGTGTAGTAATGAATGCTATATTTTGAAAATTATATGTATCACTTTACTTAGAGGTATGTATTAGGATGTTAGATGAATATTTTACTAGGTATGTATCAATTAGTTATATACTATATATTGATGAATGTTAAATTCAATAAACTATATATCAATTTAGTTGTAGATGTGTATTAGGTCATTGCTGGGTGTATATTAAAAATTATTTATAGTATGTATTATCTGAATGTATATTTAGAATGTATTATGTGATCATATAAAATGTATCGTTAGAAAATATATGTTAAAAATAAAAAAAATATTAAACTAATAATTTTGTTAATAAAAAAATTTTAATTTTTAAATTTATTTTTTAATATTAATATTAAAAAAATGCGGCAAACTATAAAACCACCCCATATGATATTTTATAGTGCCCATATGATTTTTCTTCGGTGTTCGGTGCATGGACGCTACCTGTGCAAAAGCACACACGTCAATGGACAAACCACAGCCGTCCAATGAAAAACGGACGAACGTAATTCCAAGGTCCCACACCCAACCAAACCATACCGGCTCTCCAAACACGGGGACCACAGATCCCAGCCTCACGATCTCCAATCAACGGCTCTAGCTTCCCTCTTTCATTGCAAAACCGACGGACCCATTTGCTTCGTTAATTAATAAATTTATGTTTAATGCTCTGTTTGTATCACGAAATGTCACTCCCCTCTCGGGGTCCCTAACCTCTGCTCTCCTTCTCAGATCTCTCTTCCTCCCTCTTTCCCCACCCTTCCTTCTCGAGTCGATAAATATATCCGGTCCCTGGTCGATTCTCCCAGCCCCAATCTTGGATTGCTTGTCTCGAGATCTTTAGTGGAAGCAATGGTTGTTTGCAAATGCCGCAAGGTATTCCCGATCCAATTTTCTTAGCTCTCTTTTCCCCCTAACTCTCGTATTAGATTTGATTTTTATGAAGCCTTTTCTCATTCTGGGATTTTTAATGGGCTGCGGAGTATTGGAAAGAGAGATTTCGTTCATTCAAAGAAACCGTTTACTATGCGGGGTTTTGATGAATTATGGCTGTTCTAGTGTCGCCATCGATGGATTTGTTTTGTTGTAATCGTGATCAATTGGTTCGTCGTTGATTGGAAGCTGGTTGAAGGGATTTGATTCCAATTCTGTTTGCTAATGGTTGACATTAGCTTGTTTGGTAAGAATTGATTCAGTTAGGGTGTAAATTCAGCTAATCTACAATGCGGTAATCGTGTTTGAGAAAAGGATTGGTGCAAAAGTCTGGGTTTTGGGGGGATTTAGATGGGTTGGTTATTTGATTTTGCTCTGATAAAAGGGAAACCATGGATCTGTGCAGTAACGTCTAGTGTTATTGAGTAGACTTTAGCATTACATGGTCCTTAATCTCAAGCATGGTATGCTTAGCTGTACTAAACGTTTTTCATTGTTTCGTTTGATATCTGATCCTTTTTTTTACTTGTGGTTTTTTGGATCATTACTAGTGGAGGTTTTTGGTTTCAGGCGACCAGGCTTTATTGCTTTGTTCATAAGGTGCCTGTTTGTGGGGAATGCATCTGTTTTCCAGAACACCAAATCTGTGTGGTAACCATCTGGACTTCTGTCATAATATGCATGTAGACACTTTTCTTTTTAAATTCTAGTTATGATGATTGCATGGAAAAAATGGCACATCTGGAATTATGATTCATGAAAAAAAATCATCACATCCTGGATAATATTCAGCTAAGAATGAAAAATTGCCATTCTATATAACATAATTATATTTATGAAAGTAATCAAGCATAGAGCTTGGTCAGTTTACTCAATTCAGTTGATTTACAAAGATTTTGTGGAGGCAACATCACGAACAGGATGTTTAACATCTGAAATGTTGCATCATGCAAGTGTATTTTGCATGTCCCCATTATTCTGTATATTGGTCAGTGCAGAATTTTTGCAATGTATGTATCATATGCTATCTTTGTCAGGTATAGCTGATGTCATTTTTCTATTATTTTATAAATCAGAATGAGACGCATGCAATTTGATATTGTTTCTTCTCTTCTAGTACTATTAGATGAATACCTTTATGATGGCTTTAATAATGTTAGAGAAGAGGAGGCAAGTACAAGATACAAAGCAAATGAAAAGATGATGACATAACAGATATAGCAATAATATATTGCTATCCATAGTAGCTTCTAATTGTTAAACACCACTACTGCTAGGTAAAGTTCCAACTTTTTCGTTTTGGGTTTTATCCACTCTACCGTCTAACCAAAACTTTGGTGGGAAGTGAATTTGGATGCTTTTTTCCTTCGTGTTTCTGTGTCTCTATGACAACATGCATTGGATGTGCCAAACTCTAGTCTGCACTAATATAAATTATGGATGCTTGCATCAAATTCAGAATAAGATCTAGTTATTATCTTCACCTTTACGAGGCATCATGATGTCATTTTGAAGCGTGCTTTTAGTCATACTTTCCTCCCATTACTGCCACCTGAGGTTACTGAGAGTACACTCCTTATTCTTAATCTATAGATACTTGAAGAAAACACTATATTATGGTCTAATTCAAATACTTTGTCATAGCTAATACTAAAGCATGGACTATTGGTCTCATTTTCTTTTCTCTTGGTGGTAGTGTTAGGGGTGGGGCAATAGCTACTGATAATTGAGAAAGATGTTTCTATTTGAATATCATAGGTATAAAATACAACTTTAGATATTTCAACCAACTAGAAGAGCCTTATTAGAAAAGAGTCCAACATTTTGACATGGAGTGAATTGACATAATGCTTGTTCTTTTTGTTACATTTACAGAATATATGTACAAAATGCACATTTGACAAACATTATGCTTATGTATTGAAGCATACTCTTCAAAATTCATGATTGTGGTTTTTAAACAGCTTTAGACTTATGCATGTGGGAACCCTTCTTGGTATTAGAAGAAAAAAGTTTTGGCTTTTTGGATAAAAATAAGGCATCTTAGATGCCTGAAAGGCATGAAGTGCTAAGCAGCATTTTTAACTTATTATGGGGTTTGGAAGTGGGCATAGCAGTACTTCAAAGTCTTTCAAAATCATTAAGCTCTGCACAGCACAGAACATGCATAGGCAACTGCCCAACTGCCCACACATTGTCATTCTTGAAACTTCTTTCTTCTAGCAACCAAAGGAAAGCTTTTCTTCAAATTGTGAGTTATCTTGTGACCTGTGTTTTCTGCTCTCTATTTGGTAGATTTGTTTCTGATATGGAATCATGTTCTTATAAACCTACCCTGCATATGCTTTATGGAGGGTTCACAAGAGATGCTATAGAAGAAAAAGGAAATTCGTGTTTCAATCCCATAGTTTGCTACATCAATAGTGAACAGAAGACTCATTACAACAACCCGGTCTCATTTCCCTCGTGCTTTTTAACTATTTTCTAGATGGGCATATTCTTTATGAATTTGATAGATGAAAAACTTATGTTCATATTTGAATTCTCACATTAGAACAGTGCTAAAAGAAAGAAAAGAATAGATGATAAAGAAAATGAAATGAGAAAAAGGAAAAAAAAAGGCCTCATCCAAGCTGTTGGAGAAACTATTTACTATTATTTCTCCTCTTCTTCCTCAATCTCTTGTTTCTCCTTTTCTTCTGTTCCACCTGGGCTTTTCAATTATCTGAACCGAGGTTAGCAACAAAAACCTTCTTGAGAATATGGACTTGGGATTCATGGAGTTAGATGATAGAAAAATAAGGGCTCAAGTTCAATGTTTCTCACTAAACACCTATAAATGTGTTCAGTTGGTCATAATCATGCATCTGGTTATGGATGGTGATTATTTACTCTCTTTTTTTTAAAAAAAAAATTGATCTATTAAGAAGCAGCTAACCTACAGGCAATGATGAAGCCCATGATTATAGGGAGCCGTTTTATCACCTAACCTCATGGGGTGGAGGAAAAAAAAACTGGGAGAATGCAAAAAGATTTGCCAAACCGTGGTTGGTATATGTTGAAGCATTTTGGGTTTGGGAAAAATCTAGAAGAGCTTGTGAATATAAGATATTTAATCCCACTGACACCACCTGCACACTAGCAGCCAACTCAAAAAATTCGAGTGGGATGCATATCTGAATTAGATACATGTTGGACACTTGGATTCTTATTAAGTTCTTTGGTCGCAGCTTCTAAAGATTGGTGGAATGTTAGACTGTTCCAACTATGATTTTGACCCTCCATTTCCATTGTGAGGAGCGAGTAGTTGTTCTTTTTAAAGGGATATAGAAATTGAAATAACTTTACTAAATGATTTTTCCTTAAATCTTTGAGTTAATTGAGCAATTTGGGTGAGAAACATTTATATGAAAGGAGCTTAATATACATTTTCTTTTTTTGCATATAAACAGTTATATGTTTAAATGTCTATAGTTTAGTTAAATTACATATTATCCTACATATCCCTGTATCTCTTTTTTTCCCCTCTTGCCAGGTCTAACACTTGGATATGCATCTGAATTATATTCTCATGTCTATGTCCATGCAACACTGACTGATACCGCCATTCCAAAATTTGTTGTACTAGTTACCATCAACATTTTGCACTGGCCCCATCTTCAAGTGGGAAGATTAGTTGTGCTACAAAGATGTTGATCCAAAATTCCTTGTTCTTAACTACCATTGCCATTGAAAATCATTTCTTGCTCAAACTTGCCAGTGCCTAAAATGCACCAGTAAGCTTCATTCTTTGGAGATAAATTATCTCCTAAGCATCTTTTATTGATTATCATAATCATGTGAATATCTTGATAACGGCATCCAAGCATGACAAGTTTATATTCCCCTTCCCCTTTATTTTGTAACAGTAATTTTTTGCTTGCATCTTTTCTCAGGATGTTGTTCATTCTCTTTATTATTTGTATTGACACATCTTTATGCACATGTAACATGTATACATGAGACTTGGGTATGTGTATAAACATATCTGCAGTTACATATACATGAAACTATTGTGATAGCTTTATTGCATTGCAATAGCATAAAAAATTTCTTCTTAATGTTCTACGACAGGACCTGATCACATTTATTTTTCTCGATCTTTTAGGTTAAAAAATACTCTGATTGGGTAATTGATGGAGAGTATGATTGGCCTCCTAAATGCACTTTGTGTAATGCTGCACTCGAAGCTGGAAGTGATCAGACTACTCGATTGGGTTGTTTGCGTATGTGATACTTTGCCTGTACATTTATAATTTTAGTTTTCAAGAAAGTTGTATTACTAGAAAATATCATGAACCTAAAGAGCTTTCTCTTTTGCTCATTTCAGATCTTATGCACACAAATTGTTTGGTGTCACATATCCAAAGCAATCCAGCACAAACTACACCAGCAGGATACATCTGTCCTGCATGTTCTTCACCTGTAAGATGCTGTGGGAGAATCTTTGCATAAATTTTTCTTGTTTGTACTACCTTTTTCTTTTCTCTTGGCAATTAGTAGTTTGATAGTATTTTCTTACAACTTGAATGAGCAAAGTAAAATAGAAGAAATGCATTTTGTTCTGCAATCAACCCAATTTTAGCTTTTGCTTTATCTTTTTTTCTTTTTTTTTTTTTTTGGTTTGAGCCGGGGGGGGGGGGGGGGGCGTGTTGCGGTGGTGGTGGGAGGTAACAAGTTGGCTTATGTACAAAACTCATGTCCGCTGGTATCATGTTTTATCTTTATATCATTTAGAATATTTGTTCTGAATTGGTATCCAAATGCCTGACAACCTTAAACGGGGGGGGGGGGGGGGTGCGTGTGTTGCGGTGGTGGTGGGAGGTAACAAGTTGGCTTATGTACAAAACTCATGTCCGCTGGTATCATGTTTTATCTTTATATCATTTAGAATATTTGTTCTGAATTGGTATCCAAATGCCTGACAACCTTAAACCAAGGTTGAGATGTCCATTTTTCAGGTCAGCTATGTCTTACCTCTACAGACCAAAACCTCAAATATACATTAGGTAAAATATAAGGAAAAGGGCGGTAAATGCTCTATCATAAAATATTAAAAATTAGAAAATGGGCTATAAGAAAACTTTATAGGTTTACAAGTATTTCATCCTAAGGTTCAATTTACTACTAAAATTATTGTTTGTTTTAGTTGATTCATAAATTTAATGAGGAAGACAATTTTTAAATCCAAAATAAATTATGAGATAGAAAACTTGGTAGCAAAACTGTAAACATGCTCTAGGTAATGAATACAGTAGACGTCAAGTATATATTATCTTTTAATAATAGTATTATGCACAGCTATCAATATGGTATAATTTGTTGACACATTTAATTGTCACTTTCCCAATGTTTATTGAAATGTTAGTATAAGATTAGCTACTGCCAAAGGCTTTTGCATCACCATGTTTGCTTCCCTCGGTGCTTCCTATTTGCTGGCTGCTTCCCTGCTATTAATTGGGAAATTATATACTCCATCTAATAGTGCCTTATCATGAAGACCAAGAGCATCATTATCGTTGTCATCATTGTCGTGTCCTTGTTTCTAATTTGTTTATGGTGAGGTTTTATGTTTCAATTGAAACCTATCTCGTCAGCTGAAACTGATTTGGTTGCAGCTGAACTGAAATTGACCCCCAATATCTGGTTTTGGTTAGTTTTGGCAGTTTTGGCCTAACTGACCATATTCAGTCAGTTTTGGCCAAAAATGATCGAAACCAAAAGTATATGCTTTTCTTTAAGTTTCCTGTTGGTGTTCATGTCATATTGGAGCCATTAACTTGTTACTTGAATATGTATGTTTTGTATTTAGAACTTTCAATGTCTTTTTTCTTGAATAAAATTAAGGTATAGATAATAAATATGACTGTTTCGGGCTGAGATCTCTGTTATAAAAAAAGCCCTTATTATCGTCACTTAAAAGACTAATGTAAACAACTAATACAGTTCACCTCATAGGAGTAACATCCTTTTTTTAATATAAAAAAAGTTATAACTATAGGCATTTTGTTATATAGCCACTTAACTGTGAAATAATGAGTAAGACTGCCTAAATTCAATATATGTGTTAGTTACACTGAAAAATGAAGAGTAGTAGGCACTAAAATGCTTCACAATTGCCAATAGAATGAATTTTTGACCAGTTCATGTTCAAGAAGGAAATTATATACATTACATATCCATAGTACAAAATACTAGTATGCTAAATAAATTTCACTTATATGTAATATTAACTTAATCCTCAAATTGTTAAAATTACACATATAAATAATATATGTAACAAAAAAAGTATTCTAAAATGTTATTCAATAACTTTTCCAAGTTTGTTTACTTTTTCTTCTTTTTTTTTTTTGTGTGATTTTTCTTTATTTTTTTGCTAAATCTCTAAAACTTGGAGTGAAACTTGTGATACCACCAGAATTGCCGAAATTAAAACTCCACAAGCCTGATTGAAACTGAAACCGAAACCAAGTTTTCAAACCTTGGTCCATGGTTGTCATCAAGACTCTGCCTACTTGCAATCCATCTCCAATCTTGGGATCAAATGTCAATATTCTACCATGGCTATCACACCATTATCAGCATCGTCCTTACATAGTGATTCATTGGATTTTACTTATGTAATCCAAGTTTTGACTATTCCTTGACCCGATACTTAAACACTGATCTTCATGTTCTTAGCTTCACTAGACCTACACCTAGTGGTTTATTTGTTAATCATCGATATTGTTCAAGTATTCATTATCTTATCCATTTAAAAGTAGGTGCTTCTTCATTGCTAGTCCGGTCATCGACAGGGATATGTTTTCCAATATGTAAATTGGCTGACAGGTTTCTCGATAATACACTGCAGCATACAACAGGTTCACAGCTAATGTCATTTGGACAATGTGATGCTTTGATTTTAAAAAAAAAATTTAAACATACATAGCCAGCTAAAAATGCTCCCTTATTTGTTCTGGTCCTGATGTGAGGGTCTATGCTCGATAATAGTTAAAGCGTACACTGCTTGGAATTGAGTTTCTATAGGAATTCTTCTCCAGTTTTCATTATTGATAAGCATAACTATCACAATACTAGATACCTATTCTAACAAAGCATCGGCCTAGGCTTAGGCAGTGCAGGGAGGGTCCTGTTTAGATTTTTATTTTGGCCCTGGTTAGGGTATTAGGTGTTTTAGGCTGGTGGATTCTAACTACTCCTTTCTTATTGGTCCTCAAATGCCTTAGTTACAGCTTACAAATTTCACTAAAATTTGATTTTACTTTTCTAATTTTTCATTAAGTATTTGTCATTTGACTTTTGGTAGAGTTGCTTATTGTTCTTGGTCACTAGGATTATTGATCATTTCTCTTATCAATTGATGCTACTGGAATATTTGAGTATTAGAGGCCGACATGTCACATTACGCTTAACTAGATCCTTAAATAAATGTAAAAAATGTTTCCCTATTTACCTAGTTTTGGTTAAATATATTTTGATAGTTTCCTAAAGTTTTTTTTACATTTGCCTTTTTAATAAGACACTCCTAAGAATCCACTTATGAGGCCACCTTTCCTCTAAGCACTATGCGGATTCCTTGGCTGCCCACATACTGCAACCACCTTTTAAAACACTATTAAATTGAGCTAGTCCTCATTTTTGCTAACATTTTGTTGAAGGTACTGTTCCTATCACCAAACAATTTTCCATCAACTCTTTATCTATGGCATCCTATTTTTCCTTCCACTTCATCTGCCCTCATCTGTGAACATGATACTAGGTCTTTTATCTGATTTAGGATGAATACTGGGACTTGAATTCAGTTACCTTTTTCTCTCATCTATGGCTAGGGACCACCCTATATCCTTGTCACAATTATTTGTATTAATGGTCACAAGTTGGATTGTCATTAATACATGTGCAATTTGCCTTCCATGTTATGCCTTACTCTGATGATGGACCACATGACCTACAAATGATATTTCTTAGAAAAATAGCAAAAAAAAAACTTATGTAATCAGTAAAAAGCAAAACTTAGGTACCCTGTTTTTTGAGAGAGCAAATATGAACAGGTAATCAGGTATCCTTTGAGCCAAAATACTAGCTCCACAAATACATATCATGACCAGCTTGATAGATTATATTCTTATCCATAAAAAAATTAAGGACATGTTTTATGGATTGGCTGAAGTTGATTGATGAGAATGCTTGATGTATTTTCCTTTATTATATATATATTAATGGAAATGTTTATAGTATTTGTTGGGTATAAAATATCCACAGCCGAAGTCCTCAGCGGGATCGACTACATGACAACTCCGCCCGGACTCCTACGGGAGCCGGGCTCCGTCACCGACAATTTCAACAGCGAGCAAACTCCGCCCGGACTCCTACGGGAGCCGGGCTTCGTCCTCAACTCCAACAGCTGCAAGCAGCCTTCGTCCGGACTCCTACGGGAGCCGGACTCCGCCGACAACGTCAACCGCAAGCAGACTCCGCCCGGACTCCTATGGAAGCCGGGCTCCATCCTCAACTCCAACGGCTGCAAGCAGCCTTCGTCCGGACTCCTACGGGAGCCGGACTCCGCCGACAACGTCAACCGCAAGCAGACTCCGCCCGGACTCCTACGGGAGCCAGGCTCCATCCTCAACTCCAATCGCTGGTAAGCCTCCGTCCGGACTCCTACGGGAGCCGGACCTCTCCTTTGACTTTAATTGCAGGGAAACTCCGTCCGGACTCCTACGGGAGCCGGACTTCGTCCTCAACTCCAACAGCTGCAAGCAGCCTTCGTCCGGACTCCTACGGGAGCCGGACTCCGCCGACAACGTCAACCGCAAGCGGACTCCGTCCGGACTCCTACGGGAGCCGGGCTTCGTCCTCAACTCCAATAGCTGCAAGCAGCCTTCGTCCGGACTCCTACGGGAGCCGGACTCCGCCGACAACGTCAACCGCAAGCGGACTCCGTCCGGACTCCTACGGGAGCCGGACTCCGTCCTCAACTCCGACGTCTACAGACAGATCGTGTCCGGACTCCGTCCGGACTCCTACGGGAGCCGGGCTCCATCCTCAACTCCAACGGCTGCAAGCAGCCTTCGTCCGGACTCCTACGGGAGCCGGACTCCGCCGACAACGTCAACCGCAAGCGGACTCCGCCCGGACTCCTACGGGAGCCGGGCTCCATCCTCAACTCCAATCGCTGGTAAGCCCCCGTCCGGACTCCTACGGGAGCCGGACCTCTCCTTTGACTTTAATTGCAGGGAAACTCCGCCCGGACTCCTACGGGAGCCGGGCTTCGTCCTCAACTCCAACAGCTGCAAGCAGCCTTCGTCCGGACTCCTAAGGGAGCCGGACTCCGCCGACAACGTCAACCGCAAGCGGACTCCGTCCGGACTCCTACGGGAGCCGGACTCCGTCCTCAACTCCGACGTCTACAGACAGATCGTGTCCGGACTCCGTCCGGACTCCTACGGGGGCCGGACTCCGCCAACAACTACAACCTCAAGTGGACTCCGCCCGGACTCCTACGGGAGCCGGGCTCTGTCCACAACGTCAGCTGCTGGTAAGCCATGCCCGGACTCCTACGGGAGCCGGACTCTGTATCTGATTTTGATTGCAGGGGATTCACCCGGACTCCCACGGGAGCCGGGCGCCACCCACGACCCCAATCGCAAGGAGGACTACGCCCAGACCCCTACGGGGGCCGGACTCCGACCGCTGCCGAGCTTCAGCCAGCAGATCTGCACTCCCAGGCCACAATCACGGCCACGATCTTGCTCCACTTTCTGCGGCGGACTCCGCGCAGCTCCATCACTCCCTGACAGGCCGCAGTAACGGTCGCAACACTGCTCCACTCCCTGCGACGGATCCCACGCCCACGCGGCTCCATTACTACCTGACAGGCCACGATAAACGGCCGTGATCCTGCTCCACCTCCTGCAACGGATATCGCACGATTCTCCCATCCGCTGGCAAGATGCGACAGCATCCGCGCCCCACTTCCCGCGGCAGATTCCACGTGGCACGCCCCAGTGATGGCCACGGGTCTACTCCACTACTCTTCGCAGTAGATTCCTCCTGACTATGAGCGGCCCACTACCAGGCGGTTACAAACGTCGCCATCAATCCGTTACCTCCTCCGCCTATAAAAAGGGGGATCCAGATACGTTATTCTATAAGCTCATTTCTTATCTCAAAACTCTGCTAAATTCTCCGTTCGAGCACTCCATTCTTGTTGAGGCAGAGAACTGACTTGAGCGTCGGAGGGTCTTGCCGGAGCAACCCCACCTCCGATTTAGACTTCCTTTGCAGGTCCCGGCGGCGACCGCGGCTTCTCCAACTCCAGCTTCTCCGGCGCAAGCAGATTTTTGCACCAACAGGATTGGCGCTAGAGGAAGGGGCCTGTGTCTTCGCAGTACCCTTGTTCTTAAAGGAGTGTTCAACGGAGCCGCCTCCGATCGTCTCTCCGACACCCACTCCTAATTTTTCCCCGCGAGATCCACGCTCGATGCCTCCACGCAAGGCGTCCACACGACGGTCAATGGCCTCCGCGGCCAGATCTCAGGCTCCGGCCTCCCCTCCTGTTTCTCAGCCTCCTCCTCCAGCGGCGGCGGTCGGCGCGGAGCAATTTGACTTGCTGGCACAGCAGGTCAGAGGCCTCATCGAAGCTGTGCAAGCAATGCAGCAGCAGCAACTGCAGGCATCGGCGCATCCGGAAAGGGCATCTCCGGAATGTCAGAACCCGACGGCTGGGCGGGCCACCTGGGCCAGCCGCCCCGTCCTTCCCGGAAAAACAAATCCGAGGGTAGAGAGCCCTCAATCGGACCACGACTCCACCCCTGGAAGATCCCTGCCCCCGCTCTGCTAGAGGATCCTCGAGACTCGAAGTCGAGAGGATTTCCTGGACCGGAGGCTCCAGGAGATGAACCGACGGATTGAAGAACTCCGCCACGCGCCCCCCGCTTATGGTGAGGATATTTGTACTGACCCTCCCTTCTCTCAAATGATCATGCAGGAACCGATCCCGCCAAACTTCAAGCTTCCCCAGTTCGAAAGCTACGACGGGACTTCGGACCCGGTTGATCATCTGGAGGCCTTCCGGACGATGATGCTGCTTCACGGCGCTCCTGACGCCATCTTATGCCGGGCTTTCCCGTCTACTTTGAAGGGAGCAGCGAGGAACTGGTACTCGGCCTTGAAGCCGGGTACCATCTTTTCCTTCGATCAAATGAGCCACCAATTTGTGGCCCATTTTGTCAGCAGCCGGCGCCCCCGGAAGGGTTCGGAGTCCCTCATCAACATCAAGCAGAGGGAAGGGGAGTCCATACGGGCCTACGTCAACCGCTTTAACATCGCGGCGTTGGAGGTTCGGAACTTGGACCAATCAGTTGCCATGGCCACCCTGAAAGGTGGCCTTCAGAAGAATGATCTTTTGTTCTCCCTGGAGAAGAAGTACCCCAGGGATTTTGCCGATTTACTGGCTCGGGCTGAAGGATACGTCCGAGCGGAAGAAGCCTTCAAAATGAAGGACGAAGAGACAGCAAGGGAGCGGCAAGCGGGAGATTCGAGTAAGCCCGCAGTTGAGAAAAGGCCAAAGGAAGCCCGGCCGCATTCTCGATCCCCTCCTGGACATAAGCGCACCCATACTCCACCCCGGGCACGCAGACAGAGAAGCCCGGACCGCGGGGTTCGGCGGGGTTCCCCACTAGGGAGATTCCGCAACTACGCCCCCCTCAACGCCTCGAAGGCCCAGGTATTAATGGAGGTCAGGGAGCAGCTCCCTAGGCCGGAGAGGATGCGCACACACCCCAGGAAGCGCAATCCCAACAAGTTCTGCCTCTACCACCGCGACCACGGCCACGACACAGAGGAATGCATCCAGCTCCAGGACGAGATCGAGGAGCTCATTCGGTGAGGTCGACTCGACAGATTCATCCGCCGCAGGCCTGAGGGTAGAGGAGACCGGCCAAGAGCCCTTCCACAGCCTGAACCGCAGAGAAGGGAGGAGCAACCCGGGGACTGGCCTCCCATCGGGACCATCGACTCCATCACCGGAGGGCCTCAAGGAGGAGCGGAAAAACTGTAAATGTATCACTTACGATTTCACCTTGAATCTAATTTCCTTTCTACTTAACGTGCTCTTCCCACCTGGCGTGGATTTATTATGACTGGATATGATCCCTCCAAAAACAAAGCCATGTCAGGAACAGGAGGAGAACCTCGTCCTGACATGAGTAAAGTTAAAGGCCCGGTTCTTTTAGACCGGATGGGGGGAGAGGCCTTACAACGCCCTAATGTGCCCCCACAGCCATGTCAGGAACAGGAGGAGAACCTCGTCCTGACATGAGCAAAGTCGAAGGCCCGGTTCCTTTTAGACCGGATGGGGGGAGAGGCCTTACAACGTCCATATGTGCCCCCACAGCCCTGTTAGGGACAGGAGGAGAACCTCGCCCTAACTTGAGCAAAGTCAAAGGTCCGGTTCTTTTAGACCGGATGGGGGGAGAGGCCTTACAACGCCCTAATGTGCCCCCACAGCCATGTCAGAAACAGGAGGAGAACCTCGTCCCGACATGAGCAAAGTCGAAGGTCCGGTTCTTTTAGACCGGATGGGTGGAGAGGCCTTACAGCGCCCTAACGCGCCCCCACAGCCAGGCTGGTAACGAGAGGAGAACCTCACACCGGCTCGAGCAAAATGGAAGGCCCGGACTCCTACGGGAGCCGGGTTCCGTTCACGACGCAAAGGAAGACTTCACCCGGACTCCTACGGGAGCCGGGTTCCGCCTACAAGGAAGACTTCACCCAGACTCCTACGGGAGCCGGGTTCCGCCTACAAGGAAGACTTCACCCGGATTCCTACGGGAGCCGGGTTCCGCCTACAAGGAAGACTTCAGCCGGACTCCTACGAGAGCCGGGCTCCATCCACGACTTCTGCAGCAAGGGTTAATGGTGGCGAAACCTGACCAGCTAACAAGATCAGATGAAAGGAAAAAGCCCCCTTCCAACGACGTCTACATCAGGCAAGTCAAATGGCAAGAAAGGTTCGGCAGACAGCGATATTAGTGCAGCGCGCGGACGAGGTAACGCAAAACGCTCTTTTTATTCCATTTCCGATATACACACTACAAAGTCAGGAAGGCCGAGGAAAGAAGGGCAAAACGACAAAAAGGAAGTAACTACACGATAAGACAGAAAGACAAAAAGGACTCTAAGGAGGTCCTGCTCCCTCCGACCTAGAGTTATCTATTCCGTCCCTCAACCAGGACTGCCTCAGATTCTCTATTTCTCCTTCTAGCTCTTCCCTCTTCCGCAGCGCGTCCTGGAGCGCCCGACGAAGTTGCTGGCTCTCAGCCTCCGCCTCTCGACGTCTCTTCCTCAAAACTTCGGACTCCGCCTCCGCGTCCGCGACGGCCCGCCGCTCAAGTGCCAGTTGGATCTTCACTTGTTGCAGCTCGGCTGTCTTCTCCCCGAGGGAGACAGAAATCCCCTCAACAGTGCCTCTTAGGGCTTGGAGCTCTTCAGAATCTTGGGCGGAAGTAAGCTGCGCCCTGTTAGCCAGCTGCCTCTGGAGACGAACGACTTCGTCGGCCGCCGTCCGGAATCTCCCTTTATACTCTTCCACCTGCCTGCGCCAGCTAGCCCGCTGTACGTCGCGGCTCATCTCGACGTCTTGAAGCTGCTTCTGAAGGTCGGAGACCTTCTGCGACCATTTATGTTCATCATCGACCCGGGCCAAGAGCCGGGATGAATTTCCTTCCAGCTGGCCGATCTTCCTCTTCGCAGCTGACAGTTCCACCTTAAGGGCGCTGATCCTGGCTTCTTGAGCCCAAATTCGATCGCTGGTGCTTTTCTTGCATTCCTCGAGTTCCTTTGCGAAGTTCGCCTTCCTCCGGCTGTAATCCATGATCGCCTTCACGTGGAGACTCCGAAAGTGGGCGGCCTCAGCGGCGGCTTCAGAATGGCCTTCTCTCGATTTGCGGAGCTCGCCTTCCGTCTTCTTCAACTTCTTCGTCAGGTGAAGGACCTCCTTTTTCAACCGCTGGATCGTCGATTTCAGCGGGACCCCCAGGGGCAAGGGGAGTGCTTCTGCAGGACACTGCCATCGGAAGGTAAAAGCGTCAAAGAATGACTCATTGCAAGAAGAAAAGCAGAAAGAAGGAGAAGGGGGAAGGAGAAGCCGTCCACAACAAGAAATTCGACTTTATTGAATGATTTTTGAAGAAGACAAACGGAAAAGAAAAATTGCGACGAAGTAAAAGTACAAAGATCCGAGGTCTCAGACCTCAGGGGCGGGGGGTGGAGAACTCGGCGCGGGGGTTGCGACAGCAGTGGCGGCCGACGAGGGATCGGCCTCGTCTTCAGACTCCTCAAGGAAGCTGAGGTCGAGCTCGGGGAATTTGCTGGCCACCTTCTCTTGGCAGAGATCGAACCCCTTGATGAACGCTTCCTGGCCGAATTGGACGTTCAGGTCCCTCATCTCCGCGGAGGCCTTGAATTCCTCCACCGCAAGGGCTCTGGCCTCCGAGACCAGGACCGGAGTTTGCTCGACCAAGTGGGCGACCTCGGCCTCAGCCTTCCTCACCGATTCCTCCAAGATCTGCCTCTCCTCCTCCCGGGCCTGCTTCTCCCTTTCCAGGGCCTCCTGGAGGGCGGCGACTTCGGCCGTCTTTGCTTGGAGGCGAGCAACCTCGGCCTGGCAGCGTTCCTCCACCTGAAGGACGTCCCTCCTCGCACGGCTCACCGCCTCGATATAGGCGAAGAGCTGGTGCCCAATCTGCAAGGGCGGCTGGGGAATGAGAACAAAGGCCAAGTAGCCGTGTAAATAAAGATCCGCTTACCTCAAGGAAGGACCCCAAAGAGTCCCAAGCCCGCTGCTCAGGGTCGGCGCGGTCGATCCTCTCCACGACGTCAGATAGAATGCAGCCGTCGATCAGCCGCCTGATCAGGTCTCTATCATTGAAAGGATTCTCCGACCCCTCCTCGGAGCAGAGGGACTCGTCTGCAGCAGTTCGGTGGCTACTCGCCCTGCGAGCCATCGATTTCCTCCTCCCTGCGGCGGGCGCCTCCGTGGAGCGAACCCCTGGAGCGGGGGCCCTAGTCGGCGGGCTCCTCGAGGAGGCCCGGGGGGCCACTGGCTCGACATCTGAGGGAATGTCGATGGCCGGAGTCGCCTGGACGGGCGCAGCCAGGCTCGTCTCCTCCACCCTGGCCCTCTTCGCCGATCCGAAGGTCCCAGCGCCTTTTCTCTTCTGAGCCCTCATGCCCCTGGCGAGCATCCGCGCTGCTTCGGCGTCCATTCCTAAAAAAGAGAAGAAAAATGGGAAAAAGAAGCAACACCAATCAATCAAGAGTCAGAAGTCAAAAAAAAAAAAAAAAAAAAAGAAGAAGAAAAAGAAGAGAAGAAGAAAGAGAAAGGGAAGGAAAAAGAGGTAAAGAGAAGAAGAGAAGAAAGGCAAGAAAAGAAAAGATAAGATGAATACTCGCTGGATCCTGGGGGCTCAGGCCGACGTTGAAAAGAAGTTGCTCCCTCAGAAGATTAGGAAGGGAAGGAGCGGGATAAGTTAGAAGCTTCTGGGCGGCCTGGAGGTCGTCCTCCCCCAGGCTGGGAGCCCGGCGGACAGAATCCCTCAGAGAGCCCCAAGGGGGCAGGCCCAGTTCCAGGGTCGGGCAGTGGACGAAGAGGTATTTCTCCTTCCAATTGTGGATTGAAGAAGGAGCGCCTTTCAGCAACCCCTTCTTACCGAACTGGGAGGAGAAGTACCACCAATCCTTCGCCGAAGGATGGCGTTTGAAGGTATAAAAATGCCTAAACAAGGAGAGAGACGGCAGGACCTCGACTACGTGGCAAAGGGAGAGAAATCCTATCAAAAACCTAAAAGAATTCGGGGCCACGGAAGCCAAGGAGATGTCTAAGAAACGGAAGAGGGCGGCAACAAAAGAAGGAAGCGGAAGCCGAAGTCCGGCACGGAACGCTTCCTGGTACAAACAGAAGCGACCAGGTGGAGGATTACTGGCCCGGTCAGAAGGGCCTGGCAGTTCCAAGTCGTACTCCGGAGGAACTCCATACTGAACCCTTATCAGAAGGAGTTCCTCCGAGGTCAAGGAACACGGAATGGCGCCCGGCGCGAAAATCGGGCAGGGCCCGGCCCCAGATGCAGGTTCGTCTACAGAGACGGGAACCTGAGGGTTTGAGGCGGAAGAGCTCTCAGAACTGCAGGGAGCAGAAGAGCCAGAGGACATTTTGAGTAGTTTCGAAGGGGGGATCTAAAGGACCCTAAGAAGACGGACCGAAAGGGGAACGAGAGACCACAGACTAACTCGGAGGGATGCAAGAAAAATAATGGCAGAAATGAAATCCCTAGGTGATGAGAAGAAGGTTGGCACTAACCTATATCACTCTGAGGGACCTGAGGGACGGGAGATGCCTACGGCTCGAGAAGACGCTCACTGAAGCAGGGCTCTCGAAGAGAAGACAGACGCTGGTGAGAACTCAGGAACGGAGTAGGACGCCTAAAGGTGGGAAGACGGGTTTAAATAGACCCTGGGATCCGGCGCCATAATGATCGCGAATCCCCCAGGCCAGTCCGCATCCGACACGTGTCCCACTCCCCTCTGGCAGGCGGCTAAAAGCGGCTGACGGTTGGCAGGATTATAATTGCGCCGTACCTAGACCAGTGTACCTGCGGGAATTTCGAAGCGTCCCCTCGTACCGCTCCAATTCGAAAAGACTCCGGCACGCGCACATTTAATGCCGAAATATCTGGAGGCGGCAGTGCGTAGGATTCGAAGGGGCGGCTTCGGCTGTGCCCATCTCTCTGTCTGTACTTCCTTCGTTTGAAATTCAAACTCGGAAGTAGGGGGATCGGTGTTGGGTATAAAATATCCACAGCCGAAGTCCTCAGTGGGATCGACTACATGACAACTCCGCCCAGACTCCTACGGGAGCCGGGCTCCGTCACCGACAATTTCAACAGCGAGCAAACTCCGCCCGGACTCCTACGGGAGCCGGGCTTCGTCCTCAACTCCAACAGCTGCAAGCAGCCTTCGTCCGGACTCCTACGGGAGCCGGACTCCGCCGACAATGTCAACCGCAAGCAGACTCCGCCTGGACTCCTACGGGAGCCGGGCTCCATCCTCAACTCCAACGGCTGCAAGCAGCCTTCGTCCGGACTCCTACGGGAGCCGGACTCCGCCGACAACGTCAACCGCAAGCGGACTCCGCCCAGACTCCTACGGGAGCTGGGCTCCATCCTTAACTCCAATCGCTGGTAAGCCCCCGTCCGGACTCCTACGGGAGCCGGACCTCTCCTTTGACTTTAATTGCAGGGAAACTCAGCCCGGACTCCTACGGGAGTCGGGCTTCGTCCTCAACTCCAACAGCTGCAAGCAGCCTTCGTCCGAACTCCTACGGGAGCCGGACTCCGCCGACAACGTCAACCGCAAGCGGACTCCGCCCGGACTCCTACGGGAGCCGGGCTTCGTCCTCAACTCCAACAGCTGCAAGCAGTCTTCGTCCGGACTCCTACGGGAGCCGGACTCCGCCGACAACGTCAACCGCAAGCGGACTCCGTCCGGACTCCTACGGGAGCCGGACTCCGTCCTCAACTCCGACGTCTACAGACAGATCGTGTCCGGACTCCGTCCGGACTCCTACGGGAGCCGGGCTCCATCCTCAACTCCAACGGCTGCAAGCAGCCTTCGTCCGGACTCCTACGGGAGCCGGACTCCGCCGACAACGTCAACCGCAAGCGGACTCCGCCCGGACTCCTACGGGAGCCGGGCTCCATCCTCAACTCCAATCGCTGGTAAGCCCCCGTCCGGACTCCTACGGGAGCCGGACCTCTCCTTTGACTTTAATTGCAGGGAAACTTCGCCCGGACTCCTACGGGAGCCGGGCTTCGTCCTCAACTCCAACAGCTGCAAGCAGCCTTCGTCCGGACTCCTACGGGAGCCGGACTCCGCCGACAACGTCAACCGCAAGCGGACTCCGTCCGGACTCCTACGGGAGCCGGACTCCGTCCTCAACTCCGACGTCTACAGACAGATCGTGTCCGGACTCCGTCCAGACTCCTACGGGGGCCGGACTCCGCCAACAACTACAACCTCAAGTGGACTCCGCCCGGACTCCTACGGGAGCCGGGCTCCGTCCACAACGTCAGCTGCTGGTAAGCCATGTCCGGACTCCTACGGGAGCCGGACTCTGTATCTGATTTTGATTGCAGGGGATTCACCCGGACTCCCACGGGAGCCGGGCGCCACCCACGACCCCAATCGCAAGGAGGACTCCGCCCAGACCCCTACGGGGGTCGGACTCCGACCGCTGCCGAGCTTCAGCCAGCAGATCTGCACTCCCAGGCCACAATCACGGCCACGATCCTGCTCCACTTCCTGCGGCGGACTCCGCGCAGCTCCATCACTCCCTGACAGGCCGCAGTAACGGTCGCAACACTGCTCCACTCCCTGCGACAGATCCCACGCCCACGCGGCTCCATTACTACCTGACAGGCCACGATAAACGGCCGCGATCCTGCTCCACCTGCAACGGATATCGCACGATTCTCCCATCCGCTGGCAAGATGCGACAGCATCCGCGCCCCACTTCCCGCGGCAGATTCCACGTGGCACGCCCCAGTGATGGCCACGGGTCTACTCCACTACTCTTCGAAGTAGATTCCTCCTGACTATGAGCGGCCCACTACCAGGCGGTTACAAACGTCGCCATCAATCCGTTACCTCCTCCGCCTATAAAAAGGGGGACCCAGATACGTTATTCTATAAGCTCATTTCTTATCTCAAAACTCTGCTAAATTCTCCGTTCGAGCACTCCATTCTTGTTGAGGCAGAGAACTGACTTGAGCGTCGGAGGGTCTTGCCGGAGCAACCCCACCTCCGGTTTAGACTTCCTTTGCAGGTCCCAGCGGCGACCGCGGCTTCCCCAACTCCAGCTTCTCCGGCGCAAGCAGATTTTTGCACCAACAGTATTGATACCATATCTTTATCATTCATATGCCTCTACTCTTGGAGTATACCCTTTAAACCCTTGTCTTTTTCCACCAAGTTTTGTATGTCATGTACTTTTGAACCCTTCTAACAATTTCTTGTCCGTTCTCTACTTAAAATTGCTGCATTTCAAGTACACATCAGAAAATTTTGTTTTAGAAAATTAGAATTATTATCATACGACTGGAAAATCATGTATTCAAAAGCGCTAGGTGCCTTATGATATTTTTTTCCTTGGTTTATACATCTCGAGTTGAGGGTAGAAACTTGCCAACTCCTTGGACCATTTGGATGGAAGAATGCTTTTTGCAGCAGATTGTAATATTGATCCCTTTCAACTTTAAATTATCAACTATGAAATTATTCTACTTTTATGTAAGTTTGTCCTGAAAATCAATGCATGAATTTGCTTGATGTTAAGTAGCGCTTTGTTGTTGCAGGTATGGCCTCCTATAAGCATTAAAGATACAGGATCTTGCCTCCACTCAAAACTCAAGGAAGCAATAATCCAGGTAAGACCATTATAAGTTTTCTTTCTTGAGTGATCATTATATTACTGTTTTCTTTCTCTACCATTCCTTTATCTTACAAAATCTCACAACCATATTTCTAACTTTACAAGCTTCTCTCCATCTATATATGTTGGCTTCATGATTGCATTCAAGGCTAAATCCTTGATCAACATAGGTGACAATTGATTAAAATAATATGCGCTAGTTGACATTGGTAAATAAGTCTATTCTTTAATGACATGATACATTCTGATTACTAGTGACTCTCTATGCATAATTGCATATCATTGTCCTAGTTTTTCTTTTCCTTTTTTTTTCTTTTTTAATAATGCTCACCTGTTTAGGGCTGGATAGTAGTGGCAGTGAAATTATATTGTTTATTTCCAGACATGCCTAACCACATAGACTAGTGTCAATTTGCTCTTTTTTGTTCATGATACAACAATTTGCTCTTTATTAATATTAAATTGTGGGATCATGCTGAATATTTGATTTGTTGGATAAACTTAAAGTTTGATCCTTAAAGTAAACTTCGAATATCATATTCAAGAATTCTAGGTTGAGGTTTTATTTCCTGTGTCACAAGTAAACCTTTTGGTGCCTTATTTATCATCCTTGTGAGTTTAATCACAATCCAAGCCTTCCAGGTATCTAGCCGTTTGGATATTGTATCAAGCTTCCAGAAGCTACATATAGCAAAGATCTAGCTGTTCGACTCCATGCACCAGAACTAGCCTTTTTGGATTTCGATTTGAACTTCAAGACGTCAGATCTATTTCCCTATGAGATCTAGCTTCTTTGGGTTTTCCTTTTAGCATCCAGAAGTTCTCAAGGACATGAGATCTGTTTCCTGCCCTTTTCATTTAGAAGCAGTGATTGTCTACTTTGTGATCCCTTTTCCTTTTACTTTTCTTTTTGGTTTTCTAGAGCATTGATGTTAAGTAGTAATTCACCATCTTACACACAAAAGGTTGCATTGGAATTTTATTTATTATAAGTTAAAATAATGGAATTGTTAATCACCCATGAATAGTTCATGAGATTTTATGCTAGTAACCACTACGGCAACTGAAGGTCAACCGAGTGTTTTTTGTATTTTATGAAGCAGTGAACATTTGGTTCAATATTCTAAAAGAATGTGAAGCTGGACAAAACTTTAATATATAATCATATCAGCCACTTTTTTTGCTTCCTGTTTAAAATAATATATTAGAGAAGTGATCAAGGTAGTAGTTGAGCTACATTTGTCTAAATGCAAATGTCCTTTCCTTTGAATATTGATTGAGCATGTGTTTGTTGCCTTATTGAGTTTTAGTTATGTTAACATCTTGGATTTCAAGCCAGTGCTTAGCATATTTTAGTTGCTGTGACTCTAAGCTATACTAAGGTCAAGACATTTTGGATTCAACTCAGTAACAGTTGTTGCCAACTCTTTGATGTTTTGCAGAGTGGCTTGGAAAAAAATGTATTTGGAAATCACCTTGTCTCGTTGCCTGCAGCAGAGAGCCGTGTTCCTCCTCCTGCTTTTGCTTCAGATCCACTTATGCGTGCATCTGGTGTTGAAGATAGAGATAAAAGTAGTGCAGATTCATTTCCCAAAGAAGGAAAACACCCGGATGAAATATACACATCTGCTGTTGGAACAGGTTCTACTAAACTTTCAGAACCAGAGATTGTTGAAATAGATGGTCCTAGTTCTTTAGGAAACCAATTTAAACCAGACCAAGAGCCCAACTTCATGAAAAATGCAAGCCCCAAGGGGGTAAGTGATATCTGAGCCAATAATCAGCCCTTTTCAGTGCTTTTAGTGTCAAATTTAATTCATAGACTGTGCATTCATACAAATGTAAATGGTGCTTGACAAGTTTTAACATCATGCAGCCTGGTGCTACCACAAGAAAGGGGACTTACCATGTTGACAGACAAAATTCGGAAATATCATATTATGCTGATGATGAAGATGGAACACATAAAAAGTACACAAGAAGGGGTAAGTTATATGGAAAAAAGCTATATCCCTAATCATACTCTCTATTAAGTATTTGAGGATGTGCCCTTTAGTTAATAAGGTTCATCCGGCTTGAGATTATTAACATGGACTCTATTTCATCTATATTGGATCGGAGCTATTAATCCTATTTCTTCATTGTTTCCTAATGGTAACTAAAAACAAAGTATTTAAAGATCAGAGGGTCAGTACTTAGTGTTTCGATGCAAAAAATTGGCACCCGCAGGTGCTAGGATGCCAAAACCATCCATACCAGTACTAGTATGTACCATATTGATTGGTCCATCTTAGTGTGTATCAATGGTTCTGTACCAACACTACTAGTTCATATTGATGGTTTTGTATTCTTTTTCTTTAAATCCTACAGTGGCATCCTGTGCTTGAGCTGTTGAAGTCATTGCATAGATGTGGCTGAAATGGGTTTTAGCTTGTTGTAGACCACTGTTATGTTTGTGCAGTTAATATTGCAGTCTCTTATCATATCCATGTGCACAAAATGCTGTATTATGAATCTCTGCATATAGGGTTTGGTCCATTCTTATCCAGCTAGTTCTTATGGATGCATTTGGTCATAAACTGGTTTTGGACCTTTGTCATGGCATACGCTGTGACGTTGAATTTGAGGAGGCCTTCCTGGCACAGGCAGGACCTGATCTGCCTTTTTGTGGACCAGTGCATTTTGGACTTGAGTCCCACCCATGCTAGATCTATATTGTCCCACAGTACCATCCCTCGTGTGGCAAAGGGCCGGGTGCTCTGCTTGGGCTGGTACGGGGCTGTCAAGGACGTCTTCTGTGTTCCTGGCTGGAACTCAGTCCAGCTATGTGCACACCTGCATCTGGCTCCAGGTGGAGACTCAAGTCCTGGCCCTGCCAAGTCCATATGATTCTAATTTTTGAACCCTCAGGGTGTCCAAGTGTTGGAAGCTCTTCTAGGGTGGTAGGGGACTACCAAGGGGGTCTTCATCCACTATTATTTTAAGCTGATGTGAACTCCTTATCCATATGATATGACAAAATTTATCCTATGTTTGTTTGGGGTCATGAGAGGAAGGTGGATTTGGATTAGAAGGATGGATGGCTCCATCCACCATTTGATTTAAAAAATCTTAGGAAGTATGGATGAAAAGGAGGAATTGCCTATCCACCCGGGCCCATAAATTTACATCCTCCTAGATTGGGAGAATGGATGGATAAAGCATGTAAGAGATGGATTTTTATGTTGACAAAATTATCGCTTGTTAAGTTTTTAATAAAATTCTAACACTTCTTCATCTTTTCATTCAGTTCATTTATATGTATTTTTTATTTTACCTATGCTATTTACCCTATACTATTAAAAAATTAATTACTAATTATTTTAATTTTAGCATATAATTTTCATTATTATAAGTAAATAATTAGAATTATCTTTTATTTTTTATTTATAGTCACTCTTTTTTAGTTAACTATTTGTATAAAATTAATTAACTATTTAAATTAAATTATAAATTAATTAGTTATTTATAAATTAATATATAAATAAATTTATTCATATATAACATAATTTATTAAATTATTTATTAAATTAAATTAAATATTATATAAAATTTTATATAATTATAAATGATAAATGTCATAAGTTTATATATTGCTCTATTTTAGTATAAGTGTTATAAATTGATAATAATAATATTTTTTTATCAAAGGATAGTTTCGTAAAAATATTATACAAATATCATCCATCTTTTCATTCATTTTGTACCAAACAGAAGAGAAAATTATTCCCATATATCCTTCTATATTTCACCAAACATATAAGAGGATGAATGGAAGATCCATTCACCCTCTTCCCTATCCACCTTTCCTCCAATCCATCTTTTGTATCAAGATTTGCAGTCTCGGTACCGGATCTTATACTAGTATCATCTTATTACAATATCGGTACATAGTTTGGTACGATGGAAGATAGTATATTGACTGTCAAGTACGATATGGTACTCCCCATATTGGACAGTACAGTAGACAATGCTTTGTACCAAACAAAGGGTTAAGATTGTTCAACATGGAATCCATTTATATGTACTGATGCGTGGTACAATCAAATGGAAAATCTTAGTTCTGACTGTTTTATTATTATTTCACATTAATTTAGAGACTGATTACTTGTATCACTTGTTTGTAAATAGATATATGTGTAATTTTGTGTTTGATCATGTTTAGGACCATGATGGTTCTTGTACATAGTAGCTATGGCTTAATAAATATACATTATTTTCCCTAGAGCCTTATTGGATTCAGGGAGCATGGAAGGACTAAATTACAACTATTTTGTGCACAAGGGGCTTCCATGAATGTAAAATTCTTCAGGGAGTTCTATATATTCTATAATGACAGAGAGAGAGAGTTTCCTGCCCACTGCTGCTGTCAAACACTTCCTTTAGCTATTAGTGCTAGAGAGTGATAGAAGAGACAGGAAAATACTTGCAACTTGCAAGACTTAAGATCCTGGGAGTGATACTTTCAGAGCTTGAGAATTATGGGAGCCCCACTTATGGTCCCTGTAAAAGAACCTGTTCATGTATTAGTCCCAATACTGAGGTAAATTTCCAATAAATATGCAGCTGTATGATTTCATAGTCGTGTGGGATGTTATTATTGTTTTGCACTGATAGTGCACATGATTTGGCAGTCCAATTGATTAATCCACTGCATGCAGACAACTTTCTTCTTTAGTTGATTTACTTATTAGTTACCGCATTCATATAAAGCAAAGACTGCTGTGATGTTTGTGAAACTGGATATCAACAAATATCTGATGCTTAATTTGTAGATAATTGGAAACTTTACATCTACATGGTATAAAACTAATTTGGTGCAAATGTTGATTGTGTCTATATGTTAAAAACACTTTTATATTGTAGGTTATACTGCCTATGCTTGTGTTGGCATGTATATGTGCACGCATGTGTGTGTGTGAGAGAGAGGAGTGGATTTATTAACCATTTACATATCAAAAAAGAAAACTTCACATATCCGTTTATGAATACTTAACTGTTTGCATATACAAGGTTGCACATGCAATTGGATGTGTCATGATGAATTCTATCCGAGCCCCTTCCACTTTCTTTTTTTCTCCCTACAAACTTAGTTTCTATGCTATAGTGGTTACACCTGGACACTTGAGATCCATGCAAATCATGCTGGTGAGATCTAGTGAGATGTCTAAGGTCAGGAAGCAGCTGAGTGCTTATTTACAATAGTTTTAGTTTACAAATTGACTAGCTATAGTTAGTCATTTGGGCTGAGTTTAACATGTGTTAATTGTTTCAGCGTGGTTCTCTGTTATTTTGCATACTTGGAATGATGTTTTCGGAAAAATAATCGCTCTGACCTGTTCGACATTGCCTGAGTTGCGCTCCCACCTCGGGTTTAAAATTTTTTAACTGGGTCCTTGAAGTTAGCATGTTGATCCAATTTGATCTTGCTGCCGACCTCCATCAACTGGACTTCAATAAAAATCTCGCATGATGGTCATGTGAGTTTGGAACTTGCTAAAGTATGTAATATACCCTTGTCCTTGTCGAATTAAAGAGAGAAATCTCTCAGCCTTCTTCACCCCATTCGATGACTCTCTTTCACATGTTGCTCTACTCACTACCTCACTGTCACCTCTTCCCCCATTGATGTCTCCCTTGGCCATTGTCCTTTCCTTGGTGATCGCCACAGCAGGAGGCTCCACCTCCATTGTCCTTGTCATGTTCAATCTCAACGGTCCCAAGAAGAAGCCCTGCTTTGTCGAGATGGTCTGTTTCTCATCTGTCGTTGCTAGTGACTAGATCCACCTTTGAGACCTTATCCTATCATCATTGCCATGGCCTCTTCTATCTCCATCGGCCCTTCTTTCTTATTCTTTCTTCCCCTATTTTTCTTCTCCTCTCCCAACTCATGACCTCTGCCTTCCAACATCATTGCCAAAGTAATGATCCTCCATCCCCTCCAAAATCCTTTATATATACTCTCTAACCCCCCACTCCCTTCTCCTCTCCAAAAAAAATCCCACCTTTTTCTGCCAATCTTGAGCTCGAAGCCCTTGCCATCATCGTTCTCATGGCTCTCATTGTGAGAAGACTTCCAAGTGCAAGTACAAGGTGAGGGACCTCTCCTAGGCCAACTTTGACTACCTTGAGACTAAGCTTGCCAAGGATGAGATGCCTAGGCTCGTGGACTGCCACTTGAAATTTGGACCCTCCCAGCCCTTCAAGGGTGCTTGCATCTTTAGCTCCGCCCACATGACCATCTAGACCATAATCTTAATCTGACTCTCACCACCTTCGGCATTCAGTTCTGCTAGTGCTCGTGCAATAATTTCTCCACCAAGGACCACACCGCCTTCATTGCTCATGACTCTATCTTCGCCTAAAAGGGTGAGACCCTCTAGGAATACTAGTGATGCACCAAACAATGCCTCAATAAGGGCCCCGCCATGGCCTTCACCTCATCATCGACTATGATAGCGACACCAATCTCCTCATCCATGAGGAGGGGAATGTCGAAGAGTACAAGAAGACTAGCAAGATGCTTGACCCAATGTCCACCGATAATGCTGAGTCCCAAATATTATTGGGGATCATCAGTGACAACCTCAAGATGGAACAAATACATCAATATGTAGGAGAGGCTCGTTGACGTCTCCAAGAAGACAAGCACTAGCATGAAGAAGAGGAGGTTTGGGGGGGCAAGGATGGCAGGGTGAGATGGGTGTAGGAGTTGGTGATGGAATAGACCATGGCAATGATGTTGATGCAGGAGTCACTGCTGAGTGGGAGGGATGGGGGGTGAGGAGGAGCTTGAGCTCCAGTGGAGATTGGGCTTGGTGAGGTCGAGGGCTTAATCTAGCAGGGCTAGTGCTCAAAGGCATCGATATTGTGGAGGCTGAGGAAGACATGCTGAGAGATCATGGAGAGGTTCTTATGGTTGCCGATGGTAAAGGGAGAGGAGGTGAAGGCATATAGGGCTAAGAGGTTGGTCGAGTGATGGAGGGCAAAGGAATAGGGTAAGGTGTGGCTGAACCAGGTGGTGACATTGCCAATCTTAATGGAGATGGAGCGCATCGGGACAAAGGAGGGAGGGGTGAGCTCAGATGATTACAAGACTCATCGGGATCTTTGTTTTCTTTTTCTTTTGACTGCTGTCCTATCGAGGATGGTTTAAGATTGTGTCCAAAGTTGGGAGAGGAGTTGTGCTCTTCACAACTCGAAGATGGGGGCTGGATGATTGCTCGAGATCAACAGAGAATTGCCATGAAGGGAAGACAAGACTGCAGGATTGGAAAGAAATGGCACTGTTTAGGAAAAGCAAAGAGCTTAAAATGTTTAAGGGGGACGGTATTTTTATCATTTGGGATGGTGCACTATTGGTGTTGGGTGGCAGATGGGCCACAGGATCATATTTTGTCAATCTGCTCACTTATAGGGCCCAATTAAAAATTTTTAAACCCTAGGGCATTGGTGTGCAGCTCAGGGAATGTCAAGGGGGTCAAAGTCTAATTTACCCTTTTTTGGGTTATCTGAAACAAGAGATTAGAGTATATGTTAATTGATTCTGTCTGGATCTTGATGATCTTGCATACATGGAATGATTTATTAAATCAGCATATATTAGCATGCAAGTAGAATATATGCTTAATTTACTACAAGCTATACCAGATTACGTCTGGAATATGTGGAACCTCATGAAAAGTGTTGTTATTGGAATTGCAGGTCCTTTCCGTCATAAATTTTTGAGGATGTTGCTACCTTTCTGGTCTAATGCATTGCCAACTCTACCAGTGACTGCTCCACCACGCAAAGATCTAACTAATTCAAATGATGTTCTAGAAGGACGTCTGCGGCATCAAAGATCATCAAGGATGGACCCAAGGAAACTATTGCTTGTGATGGCAATCATGTAATGTTCTAGATTCCTTTAACATTAAAATTTACTCTTTATTCATTGGCTGTTATTGAGCCCAAAACCTTGATCTGGTGTTGTAGTTTAAAATTTTGCTGCTATGACCATGAAATAGCCTTAATGCTGGATGAACATGTGAATTTGTCCAGCTTATTTTGCTGCTGTCTATTGACCTTCACAGGTTTTGTTAGTCAACATAAATCCAGCACATCATTCTTGAATTCACGTATTGTGATCACAACTTTCAGAATATTGCTTTCTTCGTAGTTGATAGACACTAGTAATCATTATGTCTATTTTCAGTATTTCTGGTTCAGTCTGTTTTCATGTTACAGTAGGAGCTCATCTCTTCATATATAACCACATTCATATGCTTGCTGGTTCATTCCAAATTTATCAAAGTGCATAACATTGGTCCAGGCTGCTTGCCAGCATGAATAGTGTTTATACGATCATTTTTTATTTGATAACTCGTTTGTATCAATGCATATTGGGTTCTTGTTCTAACAAGTAGCCCAAACATGGCTTGATGGTGATGGTTTAGGTTTTTCAGTCTCATGCTGGAATACCAATTTTTCATCCAGCACAAGTTTCTTCCTCCCTGACAGTGATTACTGTACGCAGAAATCAATGCAAAGAAGCTTAATATGATATCTGTGTATATCTGCAGGGCATGCTTGGCAACAATGGGCATTCTGTACTATCGATTGGCACAGCGCAGTCTTGGTGAACAAGTGCCCGAAGATGAACCTCAGTAGGCACTGTTTAGCCTTTTTCCATGCTAGGTTTATGGGGTATTGTTTCATAAAGTTTCTGGTCTCTGGGCCTTTGTTCCCGGCCATTTCCCTTCCTGTGAATTTGTTGAGGCATAGCAAACATACAGCCGCTGCACTGCTCCTTAGAGAGTGGTTAAATGTTGATTATCAGTGCTGTTGAAAGAACCTTTGCTTACTAAATCTTTATCTCCTCATTTAGCCATTTTCCTCCCTTGGAAACCATGTACAACTTTTGGATACATGTTGTTATCTGTTGATAGCCCAATCTCTTGTGCTCCTAGGTTGGTGCATTATGTCGTCCTTTGTTGCGATTCCCATTTTTGCAGAGAATGCTAGCTATGCTTGATTTGCTGTTTCAGATGCCATCAACTCAATCTAAAACGTATATTTGCCAAAATCTGTTTGTTTCCTAAGGTTTTTGAGGAGTATAACAGATGCGATGTAAGTTTTCATTGGATTAGACCGTCCTCTCTTGGATGTATGCACTTTATTCTCAGGAAGGGTTCGGAGCCAGGTCCTCAGTTTGAAACAATGTGTGACCCCGGTGACTTGAGTAATGTGGAGATGCTTATGATTTGCCATTAACATGTGGTACTTAATGTATATGGTTGCTGATTATCGATACAATGTTAAAAAAGAATGTCTTTTGTACTCGTGCAAATTGATGTTTATCTACAAGATCTCTCCTCCACAATGAGTGCTTCTATTCTTTATCAGTTGAGATTGATGATGTTCAGGGTGCAACTGACTTAGTGGGTCTGCAGAAATGGACATAAATAGTCAACTAGTAATATTTTTTGTCACGATGTTTTTTCCATTTATTTAAACATTCTTCGATTGGGGATTCTTTTGTGACTTAAGGGAGAAACCATGAATCCAACTGATAAATGTTTCTATTCTTCATCAAAGCAGTTGACTTTAGTAGATGTGGGGAAAAGAACCCCAATAGTCAGCTTTTTTATTTTTTTTGGTTTGACTTGCAATGTTCTTCTCTCTCCATGGTTTCTCCATCAGTTGGACTTCTATGTAACGTGGGGGTTATTGGTTCGGTTCAGCATCTTCTTATTTATATGAATTTATAAATGAGAAAGGCATAAATTCAACCGCTGAATGTTCCTATTATTCAACTGTTGAAGCGTTGCTGCATTATGTGTTTATGATGTATTTTGAGATGTTGGGTATTGGAAAATAAAGCCTCACACTCAACTGTGAATTTTTTTTTTTTGGCTTGCACTTAAATCTATTGTGGCCGGGGTACCTCTATTTGTTTAAACATTCTTCCATGTTTATTGGTCCAGTTCAAACATCCATTTGTTTATATGAATTAAGGGAGAGCCATAAACCCAAGTTGCAGTTATGACCAGCATCTCAGTATTTCACGTCAGATTGTGCGTGTCCCCCCATTTTCTGTTGGTTGCTTCCTGTAAGCCCTACATAGCTTTCATCCTTGTTTCCAGGACACAAACTAGTGTCAGTTTCAAACATTCCACATCTGGATCAGGTAACGTAGACACTCTTTGTGATAACCTTGTCCACTGCATGAATCTCAAAATGGCCTAAAAAAAACAAAAAGAAAAAAAATATTGCCAAGAGTTAGCAATCCGAGGAGGAGGTTTGGAATTGGGTTGTTTAAAAATTTTAAACAAATTTACTTTTTAAATAATAATATTTTTTAATTTAAAACTTAACTAAGTATTTGTGATGTGATCAATATATGCAGCAACAAAAGTAAATGATTCATAAAACTTTGCAACAAATAATCCAACAAAAAATAAGAACTACAAGAAGTAAAGAAAAAAAAGTAAGAGAGCAGTACATAATCATAAACACATAAATTTTATAGTGATTCGGTGCAATTCGCATCTACATCCACTCTCTAAGTTTTTTTTTGAGATTTTTACTATAATCCTTCCTTGATTACGGTGTGTTTGTTTTTTCAGACTCACAAATAAAATTTAGTTGGTTTTTCGAGATCACCAACTAAAATCTTATACTGTTAGTTTTTCAGACTCACTAACAATCCAGTTGGTTTGTCGGGCTCACCAATCAAATCTTACACTCGTCCAATTACGGCTTTGGACTGATCTAATCTCTAAGTTTCTTTTTCCTCAAAGAAACTTGTAAAGAAATCATAAAACAAGCAAAAGTATTCAATTTAAATAAAATAGAAAAATGAAACTATTTTTCAGCACGAAGAAGAGGCCGGAGAGTGGCTCGATTGAAGCTTGATTTTTCTTCTTTGAACGTTGAGAGGATGCTTGAAAAGTTATGGATGATTGTTCTTGAAATACCCTCTAAATTCAGCACTTAAAATCTCTCTTTTCCTTTCTTGCAGATGTGCAATATGGCTCAATCTTATTCTTGCAAATATCTCACTTTAAGCTCTCATTTTCTCAAAAACTTGCTTCCAATTTGATTCTCTAGTCTTAAATATATTTAGAGATAACTGAAGAGTGAGTTCTAGTTATTGGAAGCTCTAAAATGACCATTGGAGTGAAAAAATAGTCGTTGAGCAACGGTCAGAAAATTAGCCGTTAAGTCTGTCAGGAGCCATCGAGTCGGTTCGAACTGGTCTCAAGTCTGCTCAATTTGAGTTCGAGCTAGGTCGAGCTTGTTTCTAGCTGGCTTAAACTGCAAAAATGAAGATTCAGCTTTCTGGAGTATTGACAGAGCCAGCTTGGATCTTGTTTCGAGCTAGCTCGAGCTGTAGAATTCGAAATTCACCTTTCTATCCACCTGAGAGAGCTAGCTCGAATTTGTCTCGAGCTGGCTCAAATTGCAAACTTAAAAATATTTCTTTCTATCAACCTGAGAGAGCTGGCTCGACCTACAGAATCTAAAAATCTCTTCTTTGTCACCCTGAGAGAGCTGACTCGGATCCATTTTAAGCTGGCTCGACTGCATGCCAAACCAAAGTATCAAGGGCATTTTGTACCAGAACTGACTGAATTCTTGGATGGGTCGGCTTTAAATTTTTCAACTTTATTTTTCTTCATTGTTTAACCTTTCAAACTTGAATTTCTTGATCCTAATTTCTTCTAAATAATATTTTCATCTTTCAAATTTATTTTCTTCATAATGAGCCATCCTTGTTTCAGTGAAGGAGTCGGCTCATCTTGCTCTAGGGTCGACTCTACTAAGTTTAAACTTGAATTTTCTTCCTTAAAGACTTTGACTTAGTGAATTTTGTGAAGATCTTTTCCAATGAATATTTCTTCAATATTAACACCTGAAAAGACCTATAAATATTTTTAAAATACATGATTAGATATATGATATACTCAAAGTTTGGCAATCATCAAAATCAATCGCGGGGTCAACAATCTCTTCTTTTTAGATGATGGCAAAACTTTTAGTATATACTAAAGAAATAGATAATGTGAACCAAGACATTATGAATAATGAATTAAACTTCATAAAGATTCTTAATGAGCTTTTAGTTCATTGCACACATATATTTCATATGCTCATGTCAAAATAGTATATCAATTCAAATCAATGAATATTAAAGTTTCAAGTATCAAATTTATTGAGTTTCTTAAGCATTAACCTTTTAAGTATATACTCAACATAAAGTTTGAAGCATCAAATTCATTAAGTTTCTCAAGCATTAATCCTTTAGGTATATACTCAACATACTTCTCCTCCTTTTTGACAGCATCAAAAAGCTCATAGGAGGAATCAAGAAATAATATCAAAATCAATCGAAGTTCAAATAGAGAAATATATCAAATACAGAAAATTTTGATTTCAAAGGAGTATCAAATTTAAACTATATGGCATATCTGATATCAAAATAAGTATATTTGACATCAAATTCATATTGATACCACTCTCCCCCTTTCTAAATGGATCAAATTCAGATTTTTCAAATCGATATTAAAAGATAGAACCTTTCAAAAGATTTAAGCCGAAAAAAAAATATAACATACAAATCAATATTTGTTCTTTTCTTTTCTTAGTAAATTTTAATCAATTGAGTTTTGAAAAGGTATGTATCGGAAATGTATCAAAGATAGCATCAGAGCAAAAATAATTTTATAAAAATATTTTATTGTACATCAAAAATTTAGTGATATCTTTATATTTTCAAATAATTTGCAAGATTGAATTTTAAAATTTATTTCTTGGAGTAAGAATGAGTTTTCAATTTAATTTAACTCCACTTGATTGTCAAGAATGATAAAATTAGTACATGAAAAATTTAGATTCATAAATGAGTTTTAGAATTGGAAAGTTATGTCAAAATCAATTTATTTGAAGTGAGAATATGTTTCAACTTTACTTCAACCCCAATTAATTATCAAAAGGTGTTATCAATCAAATCAAACAAATCATATTGAATAAACACATGAAAGCACAAATTAAAAAAACTATAAAGCGATTGATTGAGAATTTAAGGTCAATATTCAAAATCATTAGTATTTTCAATCAAATCAAATTAGTTAATTCAATCAATATCTCTCTCTCTGAATATCAAAAAATTTTATTACATGATGTTTTCTCCCCCTGTTTCAAATTTCATATTGAATTTTAGAATGATATAGATTCAAAAACTTTTCTTCCTCTTTTTAAATAAAATAGATATATCAAGTAGATTCTTAAATTTAGTTACAAAATTACTTTAAACTTAATAGATCCCAAAGAAATAGATCTTTTTAGAATTGAGCATGTTGAGTAGATGATTCAAAGCAAGACATAAGATGTATTTAACTTTATAAAAAGTACTTCTTTTTTTTCCTAAAGAAGTATTAATCAATTTGATTTATAAAAATATCAATCTTTAGAATTTGTCTCATAGATATAATGTTAAGGTTATGCAAAATATATTTGAGACAAAGCAATATTTTTGTTTTGCCAAAAGGTTTTAACAATTGAGTACAGAAAAACATATGATACCAATTATGAAAATAATCTTCTTTATGCTATTTATCTTGAAAATCAATCCAAATAGTAACTTCTTTAAAAAAAAAAATTTGATACCAAATGAAATAAAATTTAGATCAAATCAAGGATTCCTTAAAGATTTGATGCCACTGAAAGATCAAAGAAGATAAAGTTTTAGATTCATTACTTGAACAAAATAAGGATTCGTATTTTCAAATTTAGTTTGATACAAATTATGAAAAGTATTTTAAAAAAATGATCAATCGATGCAAAATAATTCTGATACTAGTTAATTATCAAAATATTGATACAATCAAACCATGTAAAGTGTGAATGATGAAATCAAATATAAATAATTTTTTAAAAATAAATCAAGGTAATAGAGGTATACAAATAAATCAATAATTTTTATTTTTATTAAGTTTCAAAGTATTTTCTTCTTTAAGTTCTAATAATGTTATCTCCCCCTATTTTTTATAGTTAGTACTAAATGATTCATTTATCTTGATACTCCTCCTTGTTTTTAATCAAATTTAAATGTCTTCCTTTCAAAACTCATCCTATCATTTTCAAATTTAGATCAAACTATTTTTGGGCTTGAGTGTTTAGGAATTTGTTATCAAGACAAGTTATTTTGAAATAGATCATATAAGATTCAAATCATCCTCTTCTTAAACAAATATCACTCAATTAAATTCAAAAAGGCATGAAAATATGTATATTTTATTTTTTTTATTTTATGTCAAATGAGTTTAAGAATATAACTATCTAAATTCAAATTTGAGATGAAATGTTCAATTCCTTTTGCCCAAAAGATTGGGACAGTAGTTTGCAAGGCAAAAACAAAGATACCAAGTATGAAAAGTATTTTACAAAATAATTTTTTAAATTAATTTTGATACTAATTAATTGTCATAAGATCAATCCATGCAAATCATAAAAGTACATCCATAGATTTTCTTTCAAGATTAATAATGATTTTTAGAATGAATCAGTAGAACAAATAGATCAAGACAAGCATAGAATAAATAATCATCAATATTTTCAATTTTTATTGAGTTTCCAAAAAGATTTCTCTTTTAATATTTCAATAATATTTTCTCTCATTTTTTACAATAAATGCTAGAAAATTTATTTTCTCGTTATTTGTACACAAGTAATACATTTTCTATTAATTTAATTCTCTTAAGTCAATACAATATAGGGGACTAAGAAAACTTGCTAAATTTTAGAGAGATAGGATTTATGCCCACAAATCTTCATGCAATTTTTAAAGATATTTTAATAATTAAGCATCTTATTGGAAAATGTCAAGATTAGTTTCATTTATAATTTTTGCAATCTAAAGGATTCACAGATAATTAAGCTTCTTTCAATTTAGATTTATCAATTACAAATTTTAATATGGAAAAGCTAGAATATCATGTTGAATTTTAAGATCAGTTCATTTCAAATTGATTCAAAACATGAAACATAGAGGAGAGTCTATTGATTTTAAAATAAAAACATTCAACTTATTACAAACATCAAAATCAACAAATTGTATTAATCTTATCAATAAATGAAAAGTATTTCAAGTAAACACAATATGAAATCATATTAATAAATCATTAAAATAGATTCAATCAAAATAATTTTAACAATCATTAATGGAATGATGTGAGAAAGGTTTAGATTATACTAAACATCATCATCCATCCAAATTCATTTCCAAGGCATCCATCCATAATTTTTTTTTTCATTCCATTGGATCCTTGGTGTACCTGTAAAATTATTTACTAATTTTTGATATCTAAGTTATCTTGGATTCATGAAAGTTAGAGCATATGATCCCTTTTGGAATCCAAATTTGTTTAATAAAAATTTAGCCAATTATTTGAGCATTATATTCAAAAATTTTGTGACCAACATTATTACATTTAAAATATTTAATTAAATAATTTTCAATTAAAACTTTGTTAAGAATGTTTTTGATAAATTTTTATTTTCTCAATGAATTATATCCAATTTAGTTTTATCAAAAATAGCCCTTTGATTATTTAAAATAGCTTGAAGCTTTTGAGATCCAATTGTAAACTTTTAAAGCATAGACTTTAAGCTTTCAATCTCTTTCTTTAATTTGGTATTTTTTTAAAATTTTTTTTTTCAGAAATCAAGAATTTATCTTTCTTATTCTCTAAAAATCTTTAAGATTTCAAAAGTTTATCTTTTCTTCAACTAGGGATTTTTCAGATTTTGCAAGATTTTTTTTTCTTAGTTAAAGCTTCTATATGTTTCAAAAAAATTTTTTTTTTTGATTATATTTTTTATATTTTTTAAATAATTTTTTTCATTCAAAATTTTATTTTTTTCTTCAGCTAAAGAAAGATTAGATTTTTTGAGCTCTTTATTTTTCAGCCTTAACTTCTTGAATTCATGCATTAAATCATTAAAGACCTCAAACAATTCATCAAATATAAAATGGAAGGAGTTTTTAGAATTTACCTCATCTTCAATGGCCATGAGACAAAGATTTGATGCTTTCTCTTCCTCATCCGAACTCGATGTATCACTCTCTATATTTCTAGCATAGCTCTTTTTTTTGCTCTTTTGGGATGCTTTTTAAAGCTAGTGATTTTTTTTTTCTTCATTCTCCTTCTTCTTCATATCTCTCTCTTTGAGGAATTTCTTGAATTCTTTTGTTAAAAGTGCCATGTCCTCATCATCTTCTTTATCTTCTTCATCTTCTTCTTCATCCGACTCATCGCTTTCTCCATATTATGCAGTGGACTTGAAGGTGATGGTTTTCATCTTCCTTGACTCCTCTTCTTCTTTTTCTTGAGCCATATTTAACTCATGGGTCATAAGTGAATTTATTAATTCTTTAAGGGATAGCTTTGTAAGATCTTTGCTTCTTGTATGGCCGTCACCTTTGCTTCCCATTCTTTTGGTAAAGATCTTAACACCTTGCAAACAAGATCATAGTTAGAGTAGATTTTGCCAAGACCATTAAAAAGCATTAACAATATAAGTGAATTTGAAAAATATATCAAAAATTGACTTCTCATATTTTTTCATTTTAAACATTTTATATTTATGAACAAGCAAGTTGATTTTGGACTCTTTTGCTTAGCTTGTTCTCTCATGAGTCACTTTCAATCTTTTTCAATTTTTTTTAGCCGATGTACAAGTAGATATTCTATTGAATTCATGCACATCTAAGGAATAATAAAGTACATCGATAGTTTTTGCATTTAATTGAACCATTTTCTTATCATTTTTATTTCAATCCCTTTCTGGTTTGGGATGAGACTCTCCATTTATAATAATAGTGGATGTATGAGATCCTCTAGTTATGATTTTTTATATATCATAATCTAGAGCATATATAAAAATTCTCATTTTAGTTTTTTAAAAAGAATAGTTTGATCCATCAACAAATGGTGGCCTAGAAGTAGATTGTCCTTCGGCAAATAAAAGACCACTTAAGATTGTCATGATCTTTGGCTCTTGACCGCTAGGTCAACAACTAATATTAGAGCACCTGCTCTAATACCATTTGTTGCCCAGAGGTAGCAACCTAAGAGGAGGGTGAATTTGGTTGCTTAAAAATTTTAATCAAATTTATTTTCTAAATAATAATGTTCTTCAATTTAAAACTTAACTAAGTATTTGTGATGTGATCAATATATGCAGCAGCAAAAGCAAATGATTCACAATACTTTACAATAAATAATCCAACAAAAAATAAGAACTAAAAGCAAGTAAAGTAAGTAAAGTAAGAAAAGCAAGAGAGCAATGCACAATCACAAACACAGATTTTATAGTGGTTTGGTGCAATCTGCACCTACGTCCACTCTCCAAGGTTCTCTTAAAATTTTCACTGTAATCGTTCCTTGATTATAGTGCATTTATTTTTCCAAGCTCACAAATAAAATCTAATTGATTTTTAGGAATCACCAACTAAAACCTTACACCATTAGTTTTTTTAGCTTACTAACAATCCAGTTGATTTTTCGGACTCATCAACTAAACCTTACACTCATTAAATTATAGGCTTGGACCGACCGAATCTTCAAGTTTCTTTTTCTCAAAGAAATTTGTAAAAAAATCACAAAATAAGCTAAAGCATTCAATTTAAACAAAACAGAAAAATAAAATTATTTTTTAGCACGAAGAAGAGATCGAAGGGTGGCTCGATCGGAGCTTGATTTTTCTTCTTTGAATATTGAGAGGATGCTTGAAAAGCTGTGGATGATTGCTCTTAAAATATACTCTGAATTTAATACTTAAAACTTCTCTTTTTCTTTCTTGTAGATGTGCAATATGGCTTACTCTTATTCTTGAAAATATCTCACTTTAAGCTCTCATTTTCTCAAAAATTTGCTTCCAAATTGATTCTCTAGCCTTAAATATACTTGGAGATGGTTGGAGAGTGAGTTCTAACTATTGAAAGCTCTGAAATGATCGTTGGTGTGAAAAATAACTGTTGAGCAATGATCAAAAAACTAGCCGTTAAGCCTGTCAGGAGCTGTCAAGTCAGCTCGAACTGATCTCGAATCAGCTCGATTTGGATTCGAACTGGCTCGAGCTAGTTTTAAGCTGGCTCTATTAGATGTGTGCCCTAGAAGTCAATTGTTGGCAGACACATTATATATTTTCAGGATCTATTCTTGTATTTATAAATTTTTATTATTAATAAAGAGTATTTTTATTTTCAATCATGTTTATGTGTCCATGATTTGTCCTAAAAATTAACAAAGATGATATTGTATATTCTCAAGATATTAAAAACTTGAGACATATATTATTAGTAGTTAGTTTCTAAATACTTTCAATCATAGGATCGTCATGGAGGATAGTGATCAATCCATTTAAGATTGGTGCATGGATCACCTCTTTTATGGGTAGACGAGTCTCGAGTTTATGGTGTGATGACACTAAGATGAAAGTGCAGGTGGTTGTTAGAGAATAACTTGCACTAAGCATAACCAACACAAGAAATCACTTAAATATCTACTTATTCATCAGTGGTCTTCTCGATGCTACAATGGTGTAAGTGGTCCTTTGACCTGTAGTGTTATTGATAATTCACAGTGAGGCTACTGAGTTTAACTGCATATTTTTTTGATCCCTAATCATTCAGATCTTTATTGTGTATATTGGCTACAATAGATTCAGATTCATTATTAGAGTAGGATGCACCTAGATGGAATCTATCGATTTTAGTAAAAAAAGAGAAGTCCTATGCGATTTGCAAGATTGAGTTCAGAAAATCTTCGATCGAAACAAGTATGAATACTAAAAAAAAATTTATAAAATTCATAAGTGAACTCAAGTCGAGTCAATCTAGTATATGACTGACAATAGGGTTCGATAAGTTCTCTATGACCTTCATCAAGTCGAGACTCACGATAGAAGGACTGAATCACTTGGCAACTGCACCTAGGGGTTAATATTTTTCTATTCTGCTGGGTTGCTACTACATACTACTAAGTGTCACTGGTGGATTGTGAAAACTCACTAAGATTATTTTTAAATCAATGATCTTTGTTGGGGTGAGCTAAAATTATTCTGATCCATCGAAAGAAGTTTCGATGATACTGTGATGGAGATCATGGTATGTCTCACTATTAGATAGAATAGAACCTGAAGTGTTATAGATAAAAAAAGTTTGACCTGATCAATGGCTTGGATCAAATTTAAATTGCCAATTTGACTGATGGTTTGAATTTGAAAACTGTTAATTTATAAGTATTACAGATTTAGTAACTGTTAATTATTAGCACTGAGACTTAATTGTAAATATTATGATTTAATTGAGACTGATTAAATTATAAATTAAATTTTAATTAATTTAAATTAAATTAAATTTAATTAAGTTTGATTTAATTTAATGCTAATTGGGTTCAATTATCCAAATCAGATTTGGATTTCAATCCTGATTAGATCAGATTTGACAGCCTTTCGAATTTGATTCGATTTGGGCTCAATTTAAACTCGATTGGGATCTAACTTGAACCAAATTGACCCTAACCCTTAGAGCCTAGGTTTTCTGTGCTTTTCTCTCCATTTGGCTAATCAGAAAGAGGAGTGGGTGGTGATTTTTCTCACTATTTTTGTGCGTGCGCGTGTGAAGGGGTATAGAGAGGTGGTTTCTTGATGTTTTTTGATTAGTTAGGACACCTATTTGGATAAGAATAAAGCTTAACTAATTCAAATTAATTCTTATCAGTTGTTGGTGTGGGAAATAAGATAATTTTGTATGAGAAAACTATAAAAGGGGATGGGTTTTGACATGAGAAAAATCAATGGATTGTTTTGTGCGCTAACTACCTCACGCCCCCTTTCCTTCTCCACGCCAACCACCTCTCATTTCTTCTCTTCCATACCCCTATTCCACATCAGATAAAGATCTGAGAGAGAGCCTTTGAGAGAGAGAAAAGAATCAAAAAAAGGTTTTTTGATTTTTCTTGGTGGTTAGGATCAATCCCTAGGATCCTATACAAGGCTACTTCAAGTGATATCAAGTAAAGTGGCCTAATTCAAGCAAAAGAACGAAGCCCTATAAGGGAGCTAGCACGCTGAGGGTTTTGAAGTTCTGATCGAAATATCTCTGTATGGATAGCAGCAGAGGTCGGATGCTTGCGCGGCTACGACAACAATCCCAGACATCCGCAGGATCTGATTCGATGAAGGAGGGAAAAGCAATTAGGTGTACCTTCTTCCTGCTGTTTCTGATTTCAGATCTATGTTCATAAATTTATTTATGTATGTTAGATAATCTTAGGCTTGATTATGATTTAAAATCAGTATGATTAGATTAGATTAAAAAATTTAAAATCTACTTCTACTATAGTTACCATAATCGTATAGATCTATGCACGTGAATCAGCTTGTATTCTAACAGTAGTATTAGAGCCACGTCGTTCTAGTATATTTTAAATAAATTTTTGATCTGAAATCTAATTTATAAAAATTAGATCTATAATATTTTCATGAGTTTGACATCATTCTGAAATAAGATTGACCTAGCATAACTTTGTGATACTCAAAGGTTGTCCTAGAATGATGTAGAATATTGTAGTTTAGTAGATCTAAAAATTTCTACAGTTAGGATATGATTTTTATAAATATATGATCTAATTTATTATCCATATATTTAATATATGAAAGATAATCTGATCTAAAATTTAATAGGTTATATATTTTGATATGTTAGATTAAATTTCTAGTAGCTTGAAGATCCTAGATGTATGTGATACAGATTTTAGATCTAATTTTTGTTTGCATGCATATTAGATATATATTTTTAATTAATTTTAGATTATAAAATTATATATATGATATACAATTTATTCACACATGATCTGAAATTTAATTTTTTATAAAATCTTAGATCTGAAACCCAAAAATCTATTTTACATGAAATCCTGAAATTGTGGCTAGCTTGCCTACCGAGTCGACTCAGATTCAATTCGAGTCGAGTCGAGTTCTTGGTGAGTTGACTCATTCTTGTTGGAGTCAATTCGAGACCCTCATGAGTCGGCTCATTTGTATATGAGTTGACTAAATTTTGCAGGCATGGACTTATAGTTTCTATTCGTCACAGATGAGTCAACTCGAGTTTTAGGATGAGTCGATTCGAGTCTGTTGATAGTAAAATTGCATGTGATGCAATCTAAATTAGTTTAGATTAAAAATTGATTTGACATCTAAACTAAATCTATATCATAATGCACTATTTTGATAATTAAGATATAAAATTAAAAGATCTAAAATTATAAATTTAAGATCCAAATTTCAATTGCATAAAATATAGGGTTAAGGGTATGGGTAGCTCAATTAGGTCTAGTTTGAGCGATTGATCAAATCAAATATTGATTAGGATTAGATTAAAGTATGCTCATGACCAACCCAATTAGTTGTAGTTTGGTTGGATCGATTAACAGCCACATGTTATTGATCAACTTAAGACCTAATTAGGCTCAGTGGATCAAGCTTGAGTCAATAGGCTAACCAGATCAATTTTAATCAACTAATTTAATATCTAAGATAAGTATATAGATGGTGGTTATTTAATTGATTCTGTTATCTAATCTAATCAATTCATTGATATCTAAGAAAAGTAATGGGGGGAACCCCACATATCTTAACTTACCTAGCCATTTTGGGATATTATGTTTCATATTAGGTTACTTTTTGATTAAAGCTAGCCCGTGCCACTAGGTTAGTCATAACTGTTATGACTAATTAAGGAAGAGTCCTGAACTTGAATCTTCTTAATCAAATATTAAGTCTAGCAGTCTTCCACCATTGTAGAGATGTAGGTGCCTTCTTAACATTGATCATTTTTGGCTAGTCACAGTGGTTCGGTTGCATCGGGAGGGCACAACCACTCTATGGCATTGGATGTCCAGGGGTAGATATAGATTTGAGTCCAATAACTGCTAGGTGAAAGATCCAATGATGGCTTTGCATCCGTTAGTGTACGATGGGTCTAACTTAACTAAGAAATATATCAATAACTATTAGGTGAGGCCATAGGACTTAGAGACCAAATCTGCTGCATCTTGCTTAGCAAAGTAATAGATAAAATATTATCCACTCATTGGTTCATGCATCACCAATAACTATTAGGTGAGGTGCATATGGATCAGTGGGAGTACAGTACCCACTAAAAACTGATCACGTATAGATTTTCATTTCTCCACCCGAGAAGTATAGAAAATTCGTAAAAATAGTGGGAGCCTTGTTTGTTTATTAAAGTTTCTATAATAAATATTTATAAGTATAAATATATAATTAAAAATTATTTCTCTTTGTAATTAATTAACCATATTGAGTTCAAGCCCTCTAGCCCGAATCCTTGACACCAATAAGTTGATCGGATCAAACTATAAAGACTGACTCTAAAATTTGAGAATCGTTCTCAGCTCCAAAAAATTGACCCATATCTTAGACCAAGAGATGTCTGTGTTGTCAGCTCGCCCATCCCTTGATCAACGAGCTACACATGACAAATGGATGGATGAAGACAATAGGGCTAAGTGCTATATTCTTGCACTATGTCTAATGATCTTCAGCATCAGCATGAAGACATGAGAACTGTCAGACAGATTATGACTCATCTGCAAGAGTTGTATGGTGAGCATAGTCGCATGGCTCACTTTGAAGTCTCCCATAGATTAGAGCAAAAATATTTGATGGATAGTCCGTGCATGATCATTGTCTGACAATAATCAAAGACATTGAAGAGTTTTAGAAGCTCAAAATGAATATGGATAAGGAGCTGCAGGTGGATCTAATCATGCAGTCCCTTCCTGAATCGTATGGGCAGTTCATCATGAACTATCATATGAATAAGATTGATAGCACCTTATCCGAGTTGTTGAATCTATTAGTGATAGCTGAGGACATCTTAAAAAGTTCAAGGAAAATAATTCTTGCTGTGGAGCGGATTTCTTCCAAGAAAAAGTCTACTGGAAAGAAGAAGAATAAAAAATCTGTAAAGAAGTAAAAGATCGAGAGTGAGAAGAAGAAGAAAGCTCTGAAGAAAGTCAATGATAAAGAATAATATTTTCACTGCAATATCGCAAGTCATTGGAGAAGAAATTGTCCTGCATACCTGGCCATAGTGAAGAATAAGAAGAAGGATGTGCTTTCTGAAGGTACGTTTGAATTGCTCATTATTAAAATTAATCTAATAATTTTTATTTCTTCTAATTGAATTTTAGATTTTGATTCGAGTACTCATTTGTGCACTTCTATACAAGGTCTGAAAAAAGTTAGAGGATTAAGAGAAGGTGAGATTACTCTTCGAATCGGTAATAGGGCAAAAGTTGCTACTGTAGGTGTCGGGACCTACTCTTTGAAGCTATCATTAGGATTTAGTTTGCTTTTGAAAATTTATTATTTTGTACCTGTAGCCAGTAGAAATTTAATTTTTATTTCTATGTTAACACAAAATAATTTTAATTTTTATTTTAATAAAGATCTATGTTTAATTTATTTTGAAAATAAAATTGTTGCATGTACCTATTTAATAGACAGTCTTTATCATTTGCATATGGATGCGAGTGTTAACTTTAATGAACAAATTGTGAGTGCCGTAGGGTCTAAGAGACTTAGAGATAGGATTAGCCAAAAGCATCTATGGCATCTTAGGCTAAACCATATTGAGAGGACAGACTTAACAAATTGTAAAAAAATAGCCTTCTAGGGCTATTGACTTCTGAGTCCTATCTAGTTGTGAGTCCTGTCTTCAAGAAAAGATGGTTAAGCTATCCTTTGTAGGATAAGGAGAAAGAGCCACTGATATATTAGTCCTGAAGCACACTGACATGTGTGATCCATTTGATGTACAGATTAAGGATGGCTATATCTACTTCATAACCTTTACTGATGACTACTCATGGTATGGGTTTGTATATTTGATGCACCATAAGTCTGAGATTTTTAAAAAATTCAAAGAGTTTAGATATGAAGTACAAAAATAAATCGATAAACCTATAAAGGTTCTTCAATCAGATCGAGGAGGCAAATATCTTAGTGAAAAATTTTGGACCTATCTTAAGACTAATGGTATAGTCTCATAGTGGACACCTCAAGAGACGTTTCAACTCAACGGGATATTCGAAAGGAGAAATCGGACCCTATTAGATATGGTCTGATCAATGATGAGCTTCACAGATCTTTCAACTTTTCTCTGGGGATATGCATTACTGTCTGCTATTCATCTTTTAAATAAGGTTCTCTCTAAATCCATTCCTACTATATTATACGAGTTATGGCATAGTAAGAAGCCGAGTCTTGATTACCTCAAGATTTAAGAATGTTCAGCCCATGTCAAGCGACAGTAGGTGGATAAGTTAGAGGTTAGGTTACTTAGGGCTCATTTTATAGGATATCTTAAGAAATTCATGAAGTACTATTTTTATCTTTCAGAAGATCACAATGTGATTGCGAGCCATCATGCCTTCTTCCTTGAAAAAGAGTTTATCCAAGACAGAGATAGTGGAAAGAAGATTGAGCTCGTAGAAAAGATTTTTGAAGAGCATCGAGTCCAAAAGTTTGAAGCCATTAGTGAGCCAGTTGATATGGTACATCTTCCACCTTGTAGATCTAGTAGAGTCTCCCATCCTCTTAAAAGGTACTTAGATATTCTTACAGAGAATTTAGAGAAAGCATTCTTTGTGGAAGATAGGGACATTAGGAATGATCTCAAGACCTATGATGAAGTGATGTTAGATGTAAACTCCAAGAAATAGATGCAAGCGATGAAGTCAGAAATTGACTCCATGCATTCCAACCAGATTTGGACTTTAGTAGATCCACCTGGGGGTATTGTACCCATTGGATGTAAATGGATCTACAAAAAAAAAAATAGGTCGGATGGTCAAGTAGATACCTATAAGATAAGGCTGATAGCGAAAGAATATAGTCAACGTGAAGGTATTGACTATCAAAAAAATTTTTCGTCAGTGGCCATTTTGAAATCCATCTGGACTCTGCTTGCTATTGCAACATACTATGATTACAAAATTTGACAGATGGATGTAAAAACTGTCTTTCTAAATGGATATCTTAAGGAAGATATCTATATAGAGCAGTCTATAGATTTCGCATCTAGTGATAGTGATCACAAAGTCTGTAAGCTGCAAAGATCCATTTATAGACTCAAACAAGCATCTCAGAGTTGGAACACCCACTTTAATGATGTGATCAAATCATTTAATTTCATCAGAAATGAGGAAGAGCTTTGTGTGTATAAAAAGGTTAGTAGGAGGACTGTCACATTCCTTATATTGTATGTAGATGACATCCTCCTGATTGGAAATGATATTTTTATACTGACTTTGGTCAAGATATGGTTGTCAAAGAAATTCTTCATAAAAGATCTTAGAGAAGCTTCCTACATTCTTGGTATAAAGATCTATAGAGATAGATCTAAGAGAATGATAGGACTTTCTCCGAAAATATACATAGAGGAAGTGTTGAAGAGGTTCAGCACAGAAAACTCCAGGAGGGGTCTTTTGCCCCTTAGATATGGTGTCTATCTCTCCAAGAAGATATATCCTGATACACCTGAGGAGATCCAATGTATGAATAAAATCCTTTATACTTTAGTTATAGGGAGCCTCATGTATGCCATGTTGTATACTCGACCTAATATAGCACTTGCCGTGTATGTCACAAGTAGATATCAGTCGAATCTAGATAAAAAATATTGGATTACAGTAAAAAATATCTTTAAGTATTTGAGAAGGACTAAAGATTTATTCTTGATCTTTGGTGGAGGTTCGGAGCTGAAAGTAGAATGATACACCAATTCAGACTTTATATCTGATGTCGATGATAGAAAGTCTACATCGAGATGTATTTTTCTATATAATGATGGATCGATTAGTTGGAAGAGTTTCAAACAGTCGGTCATTGCTGATTCGATCATGGAAGTTCAATACATCGCCACCTCTGAAACTACTAAGGAAGTGTATTGGTTCAAGAAGTTTGTTGCGCAGCTGGGTCTGATGCCATCGAATGCCATTGCACTGCACTGCGACAACAACAGTGTCATAGCACTTGCTAAGGAGCTCAGATTTCATTAGAAGTCCAAGCATATAGAGCGGTGGTTTTATATCATATGCGATTATCTCGAGAAAAAATTCATCAAGGTGCAGAGAGTTGACTCCACATAGAACGTGGCGGACTTGCTGACCAAGCCTCTCGCCAGCTTCAGATCGAAGCTCACTTTGAGAAGATGGATCTTAGATATATGGCCAATTGGGTTTAAATCAAGTGAGAGTTTTGTTGGATGTGTGCCCTAAAAGCCAATTGTTGGCAAACACATTATGTATTTTTAGAGTCTATTCTTGTATTTATAAAATTTTGTTATTACTAAAGGATATTTTTATTTTTAATCATGTTTATGTGTCCATGATTTATCTTAAAAATTAATAAAGATGATATTATATATTTTCAAGGTGTTGAGAATTTAATACGTACATTATTAATGGTTAGTTTCTAAATGCTTTCGATCATAGGATCGTCATAGAGGATAGTGATCAATCCATTTAAGATTGATGCATGGGTCACCTCCTTTATGGACAGATGAATCTCGAGTCTATAGTGTGGTGACACTAGGATAAGAGTGCAAGTGATTGTTAGAGAATAACTTATACTGAGTGTGATCAATACAAAAAATTACTTAGATGTCTACTCACTCGTCAGTGATCTTTTCGATGCTATAGTGGTATGAGTGGTCTTTTGACCTATAATATCATTGGCTATTCGCAGTAAGACTACTAAATTTGACTATATATTTTTTTAGTCCCTAGCCATTCAGATCTTTGCTGTGTATGTTAACTACAGTAAGTTCAAGTTCGCTATTAGAGTAGGATACACCTAGATGGAATCTATCGACTTTGATAGAAAAGGAGAAGTCGTATGCGATTTGCAAGACAGAGTTCAAGAAGTCTTTGATCGAAGCAAGTGTGAATACTAGAAAAAAATTTTCATGGGATTCATAAGTGAACTTGAGTTGAGCCAATCTGGCATATGACTGATAATGGAGTTTGACGAGTTCTTCATGATCTCCATCAAGTCGGGACTCACGATAGAAGGACTGAATCATATGGCAACTGCACCTAAATAGTATTTATATTTTTCTACTCTGCTAGGTTGCTAATACATACTGCTGATGTCACTGATAAATTGTGAGAACTCACTAGGATTATTTTCAGATCAACGATCTTTATTGGGGTAAGCTAGAATTGTTTTGATCCATCGAAAGGAGTTTCAATGATACTATGATGGAGATAATGGTGTGTCTCACTACCTGATAGAATAGAACCTGAGGGGTTACACATAAAAAGAGTTTGACCTGATCAACGACTTGGATCAAATTTGAATTATCAATTTGATTGATGACTTGAATTTGAAAATTACTAATTTGTAAGTGTTACATATTCAGTAATTGCTAATTGTTAGCATGAGAACTTTATTGCAAATATTATGATTTAATTGGGACTAATTAAATTATGGATCAAGTCCTAATTAATTTAAATTAGATTTAATTTAATTAGATTTGATTTAATTTAATGCTAATTGGATTCAATTATCCAAATCAGATTTGAGTTTCAATCCTGATTAGATCAGGTTTGACAGTTAAATTTGATTCGATTCGGACTCAATTTGAACCCGATTGGGATCCAACTTGAATCAATTTGACACTAACCCTTAGAGCCCAAGTTTCCTGAGCTTCTCTCCTCATTTGGCTGACCAAAAAGAAGAGTGGGTGGTGATTTTTCTCGCTATTTTTGTGCATGCACGCTTGAAATGATATAGAGAGGTTGTTTTTTGATATTTCTTGATTAGTTAGGATACCTATTTGGATAGAGATAAAGCCAAACTAATTCAAATTGATTCTTATCAGTTATTGGCATAGGAAACAAGATAATTTTTTGCGATAAAATTATAAAAGGGGATGGGTTTTGACATGAAAAAAATCAACGCGTTGTTTTATGCGCTAACTACCGCACGCCCCCTTTCCTTCTCCATGCCAACCACCTCTCATTCCTTCTTTTTCACGCTCCTATTCCACATCAGATAGAGATCTGAAAGAGAGCCTTTGAGAGAGGAAAAAAAATCAAAAAATAAAATTTTGATTTTTTTTGATGATTAGGATCAATCCCCAGGATCCTATATAGGACTGCTTCAAGTGATATCAAGTAAAGTGATCTGATTCAAGACGAAGAATGAAGCCTGCAAGGGAGCTAACACTCTGGGGGTTTCAGAGTTCTGATCGAGATATCTCTATATAGATACTAGCAGAGGTCGGATGCTTGCGTGGCTATGACAATAACCCCAGACATCTGTAGGATCCGATCCGACGGAAGAGGAAAAAGTGATCAGATATACCTTCTTCTTATTGTTTCTGATTTTAGATCTATGTTCATATATTTATTTATGTATGTTAGATGATTCTAGGCTTGATTATGATTTAGAATCAATATGCTTAGATTAGATTAAAAATTTTAAAATCTATTTTCACTATGGTTATCGTAATCGTATAGATCTATGCATGCGAATCAGCCTGTTTTCTAACAGACTCAAATTGCAGAAATGAAGATTGTTTCGAGCCGGCTCAAAGTTGGCTCGAATCTTATTTCGAGCTGGTTCAAGCTGCAGAACTCGAAATTCATCTTTCTATCCACTTAAGAGAGCTAGCTCGAATTTGTCTCGAGCTGGCTCGAATTTATCTTGAGCTGGCTCGAACTACAGACTTGAAAATACTTCTTTTTGTCAATTTGAGAAAGCTGGCTCGGATCTTGTTTTAAATTGGCTCGACTAGTAGAACCCAAAAATCTCTTTTCTATCATCCTGAGAGAGCTGGCTCGAATTCTTTTTGAGCTGACTCGACTGTGTGCCAAATTAAAGTATCAAGGATATTCCATGCCAGAGCTGGCTTGATTCTTGGGTGGGTCGGCTCTAAATTTTTTAACTTTTTTTTTCATTGTTTGACCTTCCAAACTTGAGTTTCTTGGCTCCAATTTCTTCTAAATAATATTTTTATCTTCTAAATTTATTTTCTTCACAATGAGCCATCCTTATTTTAGTGAAGGAGTCGGCTCATCTTACTTGAGGATTGACTCCACTAAGTTTAAACTTGAATTTTCTCCCTTGAAGACTCGAGGATCGGCTCATCTTTTTCAATGAATATTATTTAATGTCAATACCTGGAAAGATCTACAAACATTCTTGAAACACATGATTAAATATATGATATACTCAAAGTTTAGCAATCATCAAAATCAATCATAGGATCAATAAAAAAGAGCAGAGAAAGTAAGACTTCCAATGGGAGTCTTCTTCCCCATCAAATCTAACATAAAATCGATCTTCTAGGGCTGCCAAAAAATCTCAAAAAATCCCCTATAAATCTCCCTCTCTCCCTCCAAAATAATCCATGATAAGCATCGGCCCTCTTCCTCTCTTCTTCCTCCCTTCTTCCTCTCCTTCTTCCTATTACTTTGGATGCTACCGTTGGTCACCAACTTTGTTGGAAATCTATTACAAAAAGAATCCCTTATTTCTGCCATTATTTTTCTTATTTCTCCTTTCTCTGACTTCCTCCACCATCGATGATCATCATCAAGGCCTTTGGCCTCTCCTTTGCATCAGTCTTTGGCCTGCGTTGGAGCCCCAACTGCCAACGAGCAGGTTGGGACCCAAGGATACCAAGCAAAGGGTCTCAATTTGGCCCTATTTTGATGCTTTTTTGTTGGTTGGCTACTTACGACCGGCTGTCTCCTTCCCACCACCATCGGTTGCTTGTTGCTACCACCCATCATCGATCTTCAAGCCACCAACCACCATAGACCACCATCCCCTGTTCTGCTTAGAAAAGGAAGAAGAAAAGAAAGAAGAAGAGAAGAAAAAGAAAAAAAAAATTTCTCTCTCTTTTGCATCTCTCTCTCCTTCTCTCTAGAATTTTTCTCTCTTTGCTTCATCTTTCTCTCTCTATCCAAGCCATGGATTTCAGTATGAACTTGAGAAGATCTTTTGAAAAAGAGATCCAAAAATACTTTGATATCTATGCAGTATGTCGACCCTATCCTGACTATGTCGAGTATCTTTAAAACCCACTATTGATGAATCCTATTGATTGATCTTGATCTTGATCCAATCTGTGCTTCATAATTTTTTGATTGAGTCGCTTAGATCTAATCCTTAACTAGGAGGTCCATCCGAACAGCATGTCAAACCAACCATCCAATCTATAATCTCCTTTCCTTATAATTAAATTTATCAAATAAGAATTAATTATATTTTAATATATAAATTCATCTAATGAAGCTTGAAGGGCTAGGGTGGAAAGGGTAAGTAACTTCGATACTTTTTACTTCTTTTCAAATTATCAAATATTTTCAATGCTTAAGATTTTATGAAATATTAAAAAAAAATATTTGGCATTGATGATTCTGTATTTTCTTAAATTAAGTATCAGACATATGATATCATGTAAATCATGTAATGTCATGAAAAGTATAGTTTTATGAATATTCTAATATTTTGTATAGTTGTTATAAAAACACTGATTTCATGATTGTTTTGCTTTATAGATTATGAACTATATAAAGTCATTAAATATCTTTCAACTTATTTATTTATGATATAAGAATATATCTTTTGAGAAAATATGATTTAAGAAGTATGACTATGGGCTCTCATATAGCTATGTATGGCTCCGTCAGTAAGTTACAATAGTTGATATACAGTTCTCGCCAATAGGTTATAGTAGCTTGGCATACTGGGCCTCAATAGATTATAGTAGCTTGGCATACAGTCCTCGCTAGTAGATTATAGTAGCTTAGCATATGGCCTTCACCAGTTGGTTATAGTAGTTGGCATGATTTGATTTCGGCCATATTATAGGTAAGATGATCATGATATTTAGTCTAAGAGAATTACTAAGAGTTATGATGTGATAGAATGACAGATGATTTATGACTTTATCCATAAAGTTAAAATGATTTATGAATTTATTTATTTTATGCATTGAAAATCATGTTTATGTAAAGTGCATGATTTATGCAAATAATAAAGTATGATTGATTTATGATATAACGATATTATGAAAATTTTATCTTACAATAATAATCTTCTCCTCTAAATAATTTATTGATGCATATATAAATTTATACTTGATTCAGATAAGATAATATAAGATTTACTTACTAAACTGGTGTAGCTTATTTCTTTTTTTTTCTTTTTCTATCTAGATAAATAAGATTAAGAATGAAGGATAATCCAGACTTGAGGTCTATGCTAGTGAGCTTGGATATTTTGTAGTTAAATCTTAATTTGTAGGATAATTATGGATTTGTGGTCAACTATTGATGAATTTTGAGACATAAATTTTGATATTTGATATTAGATTTAGATCTTCAAAACCAATCTTGATTTATTTTCTTAAGAAATGATGAAATTAAAATTTTTTATTATATTTAATTTATGATGAATTTTAGCTAATAATGATCGATTGGCTTCATATTATCATGGACTGTACCCCTCGGTAGTATTGTTGAATTATGTTCCGAATTTGAGCATGATATTTTATAGTATCAAAGTAATAGGTTTGATCATGTGTAGAACTTAGCTTAGGATTATTATTCATAGGGTTAGATAGACAAAGAGTATAGAAGAATTGATCTAAATTAGAATTGTACAACGAAAACATGGTGGAGTATTAGATGAAAATTAAGTAATCTTATTTATTTAGAGAATAAAAATATGTCAAATTTTGAGGATGAAACTCTTTTAAGGAGGATAAAATATGACAACCTGATCTATCATATCAATCTCAAAGTGGCTCCGAAAAAAAGAATAGAGGAATGAAGACTCCTGATGGGAGTCTTCTTCCCCATTGAATCTGACATGAAATCGATCTCCTAGGCTGCCAAAAATCTTACAAAATCTCCTATAAATCTCCCTTTTCCCCTCCCAAGTAATCCACAACGAGCATCGGCCCTCTTCCTCTCTTCTTCCTGGTTTTGCCAATTTTTCTAGCACTATATCCATCAAAAATTGGAGTCGAAGACATCATCAGCGTCGAAGATAAGCCTTGGTCCTCTTCCTCTCCTTCTTCCCCTTCTTCCTATTACTTTGGGCACCACCGCTGGCCACTGGCTTCACCAGAAATCTATTACAAAAGAACCCATGTTTTTATCATTATTTTTCTCATTTCTCCTTCCTCGAGCTACCTCCACTACCGGCAATCACCGTCGAGGCCTTTGGCCTCTCCCCTACATTTGTCTCTGGCCTATGTTGGAACCGCAGCTGTCGGCGAGCGGACTGGAACTTGAGGATACCGAGCAAAGGGTCTCGATTTGTCCATGTTTTGAAACTTTTTTGTTGGCTAGCTACTTGCTTTTAGCCATCCCCCACCCTAGCGCCATCAGCCGCTTAATGTCATTGCCCATCACCAGTCTTTCGACCGCCAACTGCCATTCGACCACCATCCCTTGTTTGGCCAAGAAAAGCAAGAAGAAAAGAAAAGAAGAAGAGAAAAAAAAGAAAAAGAAAAAGAGAGAGAATGATTTTCTCTCTCTTTCTCTCTAGAATTTTTTCTCTCTACTCTCTTTCTCTCTATATTTGATCCACAGACCGTAGTATGAACTTGAGAAGATCTTTTGAGAAAGAGATCTGAAAATACTTCGATAGCTATGCAGTATATCGACCCCACCCTGATCATATCAAGTATCTTTAAAACCCATTATTGACAAACTCTATTGATCGATCCTGATCTTGATCTAATTTGTGCTTGATAATTTTTTGATTGAATCGCTTAAATCTAACCCTCAGCTAGGAGGTCGTGAATTATCCGAAGTATGGATAGCCTGTCGATCCAACCACCAAATCTACAATCTCCTTTCTTTATGATTGAATGTATCGAATAGAAATTAATTATATTTTTAATATATTAAATAGGTTTGATAAATTCATCTAGCAAAATTTGAACGATTAGGATAAAAGAGGTAAGTAACCTTGATAGTTCTTACTTGTTTTTGAATTACCGGATGCTTTTAATGCTTAAGACTTTATAAAATATGAAAAGAATATTTGACATCCATAATTATGTATTTTCTTAAATTAAGGATCAAGCATATGATATTATGTAAATCATGTATTGTTATGAAAAGAATAGTTTTATGGATATTCTAATATTAACTATTTGTTAATGAACTATGAAAATCTATATAGTTGTTATAAAAAAAACTGATTTCTTAATTATTTCACTTTATAGATTATGAACTCTATATGATTGTTAAATATCTTTTAATTTATTTATTTACGATGTAAGAACATGTATTTAAGGAAATATGATTTAAAAAGTATGATTATGAGCTCTCATATAGTTATACATGGCTCCACCAATGTGTTATGGAAGTTGGCATATGGTCCTCGTCAACGGATTACAGTAGATTGGTACATAGCACTTACCAGCGGATTATAGTAGCTCAGTATATGCCAGTGAATTATAGTAAATTAGCACATAGCCCTCACCAGCAGGTTACAGTAACTCGACGTGTGGCCCTCGCCAGTGGATTACAATAGCTTGGTATATAGCTCTCACTACCGGATTATAGTAGCTTAGCATACAGCCCTTGCCAGTGAATTATAGTAGTTGGCATAATTTGATTTTGATTCTATTATGGGTATAAGGTGACCATAATATTTAATCTAAGAGAATTATTAAGAAATATGATGTGACAGAATGACAGATGATTTATGACTTTATTTTATGTATTGGATATCATTTTTATATAAATTGCATGATTTATGCATATGCAAGAGTATGATTGATTTGTGATATAATAATTTCATGAAAGTTTTATCTTACAATGATAATCATCTTCTCTAAATAATTTATTGATACGTGTATAAACTTATGCTTGATTCAGATAAAATAGTATAAGATTTACTTACTGAGTTAGTGTAGCTTATTTTTTTTTTTTTATCTTTTTCTATCCACACAAATAAGGTTAGAAATGAAGAATGATTGAGGCTTAAGTGTCTATGCTAGTGAGCTTGAAGTTTTTGTAGTTGAATCTTAATTTATAAAATAATTATGGACTTGTAGTCAACTATTGATGAATTTTAAAACATAAATTTTGGTATTTGATATTGGATTTAGATACTCTGAACCAAACTTGATTTATTTACTTGAGGAATGATGGAATTAAATCTTCTATTATATTTTATTTGTGATGAATTTTAGCTGATTATGATTAATTGATTTCATATTATCGTGGGCTGTATCCCTTGATAATATGATCGTGTTATGTCCAGATTTGGGGTGTGATACTCTTAAATGGGTTTATCAAGATCAACACTACTGTGTAAGAGATACTTCTATATCTTGGACTAGCATTTCTAAATCCTTCAGGTGATAGTGGAATATATATAGGGATCATAGCTTTTTAAGTGTACATGGTTCACTATTTATTTTTATAATTGTTAAGCTTGATTATTTTTAAGATTTATTGTATGATAACATGAGATCCTTTTCATGTTCGAATATTTACTATAGATGATACAGATTCCCGTTGTTTCCTTTAGGCTCCTTAGGTCTCTTGCATATCTATAGTCTTAAAGATAAATCACCTTCAGTACATTACTAATTGCTAGCACATGTTGCTTAGATTGTTCAAATAGATATTTGGAGTATAGAGGAACCCTGCTTTCAAGTGAAAATAGGGATGGTAGTTGTAGTCAAACCATTGGATATTCAAACTGATCTGATCTGAATGGGATAAATTTTATCGATCTAATTAAAATCTGAAATGGATATGGATTCTAAATAAAATATCCAAAGCAGCTCTAAGTTGGATGCAGGTAATCATATGCTCAGATCGTTGTAACTTTAATCTAGATCCCTCTTTTTAATTTTATAATTATTTTAAAATATTTACATGATAAATTTCTTAGCCAATTGTTCTGATCTAATTGATCTGTTTTATCTGTCCAATCTGGTTTGATCAGCATCATCTCCTTTATCCATTCTGACATAAGGTGGATATGGGATGGGAATAGGTTTAAGCCTCTTTTTTTTTTTTTTTTTTTTTTTTTTTTTTTTTTTTATTATTATGGTGGGCGAGCATGGTTATTGGCTGATGGCCCATAGCCATCCCTGGGTGGAAAATCTCTTAATGTAAATTTTGGCCTATTTATTTTAGTTCAAATGAACTTGAGAACCTTTGAGTCAGGCATTCCATATTTCCTATTGATTCATCGATCAAGTTCTTTTTTGTAGCACGAAATTAGATGGGGCAGAATTTATAGATAATGTCTAAAAGGTTACATGAATAGAATGGAGTTTATTGTAACTTTTGTCTGCATTCCTAAAATACCCGACACCACACCCTCTCACACATGTACCCTATCCCACTTGGTTCAAACAAGGCACCGAGTGGGTGCAGATTGGAGTGTACCTAAGAGTGGAGGTATTCGAGTTTCTTAAGCCTAAAAAAGACTCAAGTTTTGGAATTTTGCAAGATTTGTCCCTGATCCCAAATACAGACAAGACACCATGTGGATACGGACTAGAATACGTAAGTACGATCTGTCGATATCATCACATGATAAGATACATATTTTTTTTAAAATTATCATTTACTATAATGATCTAATAATATATATCCCATGAGCATATACTCACTAATCGTTGTCTATAGAGAAAAAGACCAGAGGAAGAGGCCTTTGCATGTGTTCCCGCACGTTCTCCATGACAAATAACATGATATTTTTGTTTGACTTGTGTGCTCTCTGCGTTCCATGAGAACACCCCTACTACCCTAAGCAGGACGTGCATGGGGTAGACTTAGGTGAGCTTTTGGCCCATGAGTACTTATAATTGTGAGTAATTCTTTCTACACTGGCTGCAGTGTAGAAAATCTGACGTGAAACGCACCATTTCGCCCAATTGGTCCACATAGCATTTTCGTGGTATGACATGATGGATATTGCTTCAATTCAAATTAAAAGTCTAAAGACGCAAGAAAAAAAGAGCGGTGCATTTAATGCACATCATAGCCTGATTTGAAATTTTAATAGGACCAAAATGCTCTTTTCCTCCAAAGCAAAGTATTTTTATCATTTTGAAAGACTGGTTAGACATTACAAATGCTGTTCTTCTCTCTCTTCTTCCTCATTTTGTTGAGCTTTTGCCTGAGCATCTGGGTGTCCAAGTTTTACTCTCCAACGAGATTTGTGCATCCGATTTGTGCATCCAAGGTTGTTAGAAGATGTCTACATAATATTATCCATTCAAGCAATATATCCCACCCATCAGGAAGTAAAATACCATTTGTAAATCCTTTATTATAATTTTTTTTTAGTCTCTTTATTATAGCATCTCCTCTGATAGTTAAAAGAAGTTAATGCATTAAGTAGATTTAAATGGAGTTCTTCTTTTCAGTTTTGAATACAGCATGCCATATAATTTTTTTTGGAAAGTCATACAACAAACCAAGATGCCATGATTTCTACCCAAGATAGTTTTTGATAATATTCTAGGATAATATTATGATATTTTATAGATAAAATATCTTAAAATAGATATTTTTTGATATTTTTATGATATCATAAGCTCAAAATTATGACATTGAAGGTCAAAATTATGACATTCTGTCGGTAAAATATGTTTCGAAGATAGTTTTAGTAATATTATGATATCTTAGTTTGAAATTATAATATTTATATTGATATTATAATATTCTGTAGATAAAATATTTTAAAATAAATATTTTTTTAACATTTTTATGACATCCTAAGCTTAAAATAAGAATTTTTTAGATCAAAATCATGATATCCTATAAAAAAAATATCTTTCTATGATAGTTTTGATAATATTATGATATTCAAGATCAAAATTATGATATATTAGATAAATATAATGATATTCTATAAGTAAAATATCTCAAAATGGATGCTTTTTAATATTTTTATGATATTTTAGGTTCAAAATTATGACATTGAAGGTCAAAATTATGACATTCTGCAATTAAAATATCTTTCAAAGATAGTTTTAATAATATTATGATATCTTAATTCAAAATTATAATATTTTAGATTAATATGATGATATTCTATAGATAAAATATCTCAAAATAGATATTTTTTGATATTTTTATGATATTCTAAGCTCAAAATAAGGATATTTTAGATCAAAATTATGACATCCTATAGGTAAAATACCTTCCTATAATAGTTTTGATGATATTATGATATCCAAGATTAAAATTATGATATTCTAGATAAATATTATATCATTTTATAAGTAAAATACCTCAAAATAAATATTTTTTGATATTTTTATGACATCGTAGGCTCAAAATTATAACATTGAAAGTCAAAATTATGACATTCTGTTGGTAAAATATCTTTCGAAGATAGTTTTAGCGATATTATGATATCTTAATTTAAAATTATAATATTTTAGATTGATATTATGATATCCTGTAGGTAAAACACCTAAAAATAGATACTGTTTGATATTTTTACGACATCCTAAGCTTAAAATAAGGATATTTTAGATCAAAATCATGATATTCTATAGATAAAATATCTTTCTATGATAATTTTGATAATATTATAATATTTAAGATCAAAATTATAATATTCTAAATAAATATTATGATATTTTATAGATAAAATACCTCAAAATGAATGCTTTTTGATATTTTTATAACATTCTAGACTCAAAATTATGACATTGAAAATCAAAATTATGATATTCTGTAGGCAAAACATCTTCTGAAGATAGTTTTAATAATATTATGATATCTTAGTTTGAAATTATAATATTTTAAGTTGATATTATAACATCCTGTAGGTAAAATATCTCAAAATAGATATTTTTTAATATTTTTATGGTATCCTAAGCTTAAAATAAGGATATTTTAGATCAAAATTATGATATCCTATAGCTAAAATATCTTTCTATGATAGTTTTGATAATATTATGACATCCAAGATTAAAATTATAATATTCTAGATAAATATTATGATATTCTGTGGATAAAATACCTTAAAATAGATACTTTTTAATATTTTTATGATATCCTAGGCTTAAAATTATGATATTGAAGGTTAAAATTATGATATTTTGTCAGTAAAACATCTTTCAAAGATAGTTTTAGTGATATTATGATATTTTTGTTCGAAATTATAATATTTTATATTGATATTATGACATCTTGTAGGCATAAATTTTCAAAATAGATATTTTTTAATATTTTTATGACATCCTAAGCTCAAAATAATGACATTCTAGATTAAAATCATGATATCCCATAGGTAAAAAATCTTTCTATGATAATTTTGACCATATTATAGCATCCTAGATCAAAATTATGTCATTCTAAATTAATATTATGATATTTTATAAGTAAAACACCTCAAAATAGATATTTTTTTATATTTTTATAATATCTTAGATTCAAAATTATGATATTGAAGGTCAAAATTATGCCATTCTACAGATACAACATCTTTCGAAGATAGTTTTAATAATATTATAATATCTTAGTTCAAAATTATAATATTTTAAATTGATATTATGATATCCTATAGGTAAAAATTCTCAAAATGGATACTTGTTGATATTTTTATGACATCCTAGGCTCAAAATAATGACATTCTAAGTTAAAATCATGATATCCAATAGATAAAGCATCTTCCTATGATAGTTTTGATCATATTATGATATTCTAGATCAAAATTATCGCATTCTAAGTTAATATTATTACATTCTGTAAGTTAAAACACCTTAAAATGGATGCTTTTTGATATTTTTATGACATCCTAGCTCAAAGTTATGACATTGAAGATCAAAATTATGATATTCTATAGGTAAAACATCTTTTGAAGATGATTTTAATAATATTATGATATTTTAATTCAAATTTATAATATTTTAGCTTAATATAATGACATCTTGTAGGTAAAATATCTCAAAATGGATATTTTTTTGATATTTTTATGATATCCTAAGTCCAAAATAAAGATATTTTAGATTGAAATTATGATATTCTATAAGTAAAATATCTTTTTATGATAGTTTTGATAATATTATGACATTCTAGACTAAAATTATGATATTCTAGATAAATATTATGATATTCTGTATGTAAAATATCTCAAAATGAATGCTTTTTGATCTTTTTATGACACCTTAGGCTCAAAATTATGATATTGAAGGTCAAAATTATAATATTTTGCAGGTAAAACGTCTTTCGAAGATAATTTTAACAATATTATGATATTCTAGTTTAAAATTATAATAATTTAGATTCTCCTCGAGAAGGTGGAGAACCCTTTGTGTTTCGGTGAACCCTCCGCATTTCGACGTTGCCGCTGGCGAGCCTCGCCGGTTTTGCTTCTCAATTTTCCGACCCTACCACCAACGCTTCGACCTTCAGCTCCATCACCACCGTGGCACCTCCGTGAGTGATCGCTCCCTCTTCGACCCGATCATCATCCTTTGCTGCTCGACCAACGATGATGATAGAAATGCCAATCGTGCTCCTGCCAACAGCTTCGAATTCTATTATGATGATGGGGTGGGATCTGACCTCCACCCCTTATTGGAGAGCATGTCGGATTTCTTGATGTCTTTAGCTTTTGAGCAGCTCCTGGACCAGCTCTCCTAGATCGACATCCATGGCATTGGCGGTGGCCAGGCATGCGAGCATCCGCCCGCATTGAAGGCTGTCGTGGAGTCGATGCCCACCGTCCAGATCGCCGCCAGCCATATCAAGATGGACACCCAGTGTGCTGTCTGCAAGGAGCCGTTCGAGCTCAGGACTCAGGCTTGAGAGATGCCCTGCAAGGATATCTACCATCAAGATTGCATCTTGCCATGGCTTTCACTCCGAAACTCTTGCCTTGTGTGCCACCATGAGATGCCCATCAATGTGCATGGATGGAGTGGGGTGGAGGTGGATGGTGATGAACAGGCTCCCTGTGTGGAAATGAGGAGGATTTGGTCGGCCTCATGATATGGAGGCTACCAGGTGGTGGGTTTGTGGTTGGGAGGTTCTCAGGGGGGAGAATAGCAGGGGAATGGAAGTTTTCAGGAGTTTACACGGAGGGGATGGTGGATTCAACACCACCAGTGGTGCAGCGAGAAGGATCTTGTGGACCTTAAGGGTGAGTCGGTCCAGGGAGAGCAGAGGAATTGGTCGGGCTTTTTGCAATTTCATTCTTTTTTCAGGCGCTTCCGCCCATCTTCCTCCAGTTCTTCAAGATCAACTTCAGACTCCAGTTCCACTGCTTCTCCAAGGCACCGCAGAAGTTTGGTCTTCAGTTGGAGTTCACGAAGGCACAGTTTAAGTTAGGCATTGGAAGATGGGAATATTAGAGCAATCATAAGATGGTGACTGAAGAAAGTGGAGAAAAATTTGCCTTTCTTTGTATCTAGTTTTTTCATTTCATCTTACCATAGTTGTAGTTAACTGTTTTCCTATTTCATGTAAGAGGAGGAAAATAGGATCTTAATCGATGGAGATCCAAGTGTTTTACCCCACAATTCTATCATAAATAGAAGATATTTAAGGGGAAAAAATGCAGTTTGCTTCTATTGTTTCTATTTTGTGGTTTGGAATTGAACATCATTCTGGATTCTTATGAAAGATAAGGAAGAAGCTGATTTTTTGTTTCATTTGAGAAGTCCAACACACCATAGTGATTTTATGTTAAATAGAACTCTCCACTATGAATCCTATTTCAGATTCTCTATCTTTTTTCTTAACATGCTGACAATCGCCTTTCTTCTCCTCCTATAAGCTACATCGCTGACTATCTTTGAAAGATGTTTTACCGACAGAATGTCATAATTTTGACCTTCAATATTATAATTTTAAGTCTAAAATATTATAAAAATATCAAAAAGTATCTATTTTAAAATATTTTATCTACAGAATATCATAACATTAAATTAGAATATCATAATTTTGATCTACGATGTCATAATATGATCAAAACTATCATAGAAAGATGCTTTACCTATAGGATATCATAATTTTAACCTTCAATATCATAATTTTGAGTTAGGATATCATAAATATCTCAAAAAACATCCATTTTGAAGTATTTTTCTTACAAAATATCATAATATTTATCTAGAATGTCATAATTTTGATCTTGAATATTATAATATTATTAAAACTATCATAGAAAACTATTTTACCTATAAAATATCATAATTTTGATCTAAAATATCCTTATTTTGAGCTAAAGATGTCATAAAAATATCAAAAAATATTCATTCTGAGATATTTTATCTACAGGATACCATAATATTAGTCTAAAATATTATAATTTCAAACTAAGATATCATAATATTGTTAAAACTATCTTCGAAAGATATTTTACCTGTAGAATGTCATAATTTTGATCTTCAATGTCATAATTTTGAGCCTAAAATATCATAAAAATATTAAAAAATATCAATTTTAAGATATTTTACTTACAGAATGTCATAATATTAATTTAAAATATCATAATTTTGATCTAGGATGTCATAATATAGTTAAAATTATCATAGAAAGATATTTTACCTATAGGATATCATAATTTTGGTCTAGAATGTTATTATTTTGAGGCTAAGATGTCATAAAAGTATCAAAGAGTATCCATTTTGAAAATTTTTACCTACAGAATATCATAATATCAACATAAAATATTATAATTTTAAACTAGAATATCATAATATTACTAAAACTATCTTCAGAAGATGTTTCATCGATAGAATATCAAAATTTTGACCTTCAATATCATAATTTTAAGTCTAAGATGTCATAAAAATATCAAAAAATATCTATTTTAAGATATTTTATCTACAGAATATCATAATATTTATCTAAAATATCATAATTTTGATCTTGAATGTTATAATATTATCAAAATTATCATAGAAAGATGTTATACGTATAGGATGTCATAATTTTGATCTAAAATATCCTTATTTTGAGCCTATGATGTCATAAAAATATCAAAAAATATCTATTTTAAGATATTTTACCTACAGGATATCATAATATTAATCTAAAATATTATAATTTTGAACTAAAATATCATAATATTATTAAAACTATCTTCAAAAAATATTTTATCTATAGAATGTCATAATTTTCACATTCAATATCATAATTTTAACCCTAGGATGTCATAAAAATATCAAAAAGTATCTATTTTAAGGTATTTTACCTACAGAATATCATAACATTAACTTAAAATATCATAATTTTGATTTTTAAAATTATCTTCGAAAAATATTTTATCTGTAAAATGTCATAATTTTGACATTCAGTGTCATAATTTTGAGCCTAGGATATCATAAAAATATCAAAAATATCTATTTTAAGATATTTTACCTACAGAATATTATAACATTAACTTAGAATGTCATAATTTTGATCTATAATTTTATAATATGATCAAAACTATCAAAAAAAGATGCTTTACCTATAAAATATCATGATTTTGATCTTCAATGTCATAATTTTGAACTAAGATATCATAAAAATATCAAAAAGTATCTATTTGAAGGTATTTTTCTTACAGAATATCATAAAATTTATCTAAAATATCATAATTTTGATTTTAGATATCATAATATTATCAAAACTATCATAGAAAGATATTTTACTTATAGAATATCATAATTTTAATCTAAAATATTTTTATTTTGAGCTTAGAATATCATAAAAATATCAAAAAATATTTATTTTGAGATATTTTACCTATCAGATATCATAATATGAACCTAAAATATTATAATTATGAACTAAAATATCATAATATTGTTAAAAATATCTTTAAAAGATATTTTATCTGTAAAATATCATAATTTTGATCTTCAATATCATAATTTTGAGCTTAGAATATAATAAAAATATCAAAACCATTCATTTTGAGATATTTTATTTATAGAATTATATAATATTAACTTAAAATATCATAATTTTTATCTAAGATATCATAATATGATCAAAATTATCATAGAAAGATACTTTACGTATAGGATATCATGATTTTGATCTAGAATATCATTATTTTGAGTCTAAAATATCATAAAAATATCAAAAAATATGTATTTTGAAAATTTTTACCTACAGGATGTCATAATATCAACCTAAAATTTTATAATTTTGAATCAAAATATTATAATATTGCTAAAGCTATCTTCAAAAGATATTTTATTGATAGAATATCATAATTTTAATTTTTAATATTATAATTTTGAGCCTAAAATATCATAAAAATATCAAACAGTATCCATTTTAAAGTGTTTTACTTACAGAATATCATAATATTTATCTAGAATATCATAATTTTGATCTTAGGTATCATAATATTATCAAAACTATCATAAAAAGATATTATACGTATAGGATATCATAATTTTGATCTAAAATATCTTTATTTTGAGTCTAAGATGTCATAAAAATATTAAAAAATATCTATTTTGAAGTGTTTTACCTATAGGATGTCATAATATTAATCTAAAATATTATAATTTTGAACTAGAATATCATAATATTGTTAAAATTATCTTTAGAAGATATTTTATCTATAGAATATCATAATTTTGATCTTCAATATCACAATTTTGAGGCTAAAAAGTCATAAAAATATTTAAAAAATTCTATTTTAAGATATTTTACTTACAGAATATCATAATATTAACTTAAAATATCATAATTTTAATTTATAATATCATAATATGATCAAAATTATTAAAAAAAGATATTTTACTTATAGGATATCATGATTTTGATCTAATATATCCTTATTTTGAGCTAAGAATATCATAAAAATATCAAAAAATATTTATTTTGAGATATTTTATCTATAAGATATCATAATATTAATTTAAAATATTATAATTTTAAATTAAAATATCATAATATTACTAAAATTATCTTCGAAAGATATTTTACTGATACAATATTATAATTTTAACCTTCAATGTCATAATTTTGAGCCTACGATGTCATAAAAATATCAATAAGTATCTATTTTATGGTGTTTTACTAGTAGAATATCATAATATTTATATAAAATATTATAATTTTGATTTTAAATATCATAATATTATGAAAACTATCATAAAAAATTATTTTACTTATAAGATGTCATAATTTTGATCTAAAATATCTTTATTTTGAGCTTAGGATATTATAAAAATACCAAAAGTATCCATTTTAAGATGTTTTACCTACAGAATATCATAATATCAATCTAAAATATTATAATTTTGAACTAGAATATCATAATATTATTAAAACTATTTTTAAAAGATATTTTATCTATAGAATATCATAATTTTGACCTTCAATATCATAATTTTGAGCATAGAATGTCATAAAAATCTTAAAAAGTATCTATTTTGAGATGTTTTACTTATAAAATATCATAATATTTATCTAAAATATCATAATTTTAATTTTAAATATTATAATATTATCAAAACTATCATAGAAAAATATTTTATCTATACAATATCATGATTTTGATCTAAAATATCCTTATTTTGAGCTAAAGATGTCATAATATCAATCTAAAATATTATAATTTTGAATTAAGATATCATAATATTATTAAAACTATCTTCAAAAGATATTTTATCAATAGAATATCATAATTTTGACTTTCAATGTCATAATTTTGAGCCTACGATGTAATAAAAATATCAAAAAGCATCTATTTTAAGATATTTTACCTACAGAAGATCATAATATTTATCTAGAATATCATAATTTTGATATTAGATGTCATAATATTATCAAAACTATCATAGAAAGATATTTTATCTATAAAATATCATAATTTTGATCTAAAATATTCTTATTTTGAACTTAGGATGTCATAAAAATATCAAAAATATCCATTTTGAGATGTTTTACCTATAAGATATCATAATATCAATATAAAATATTATAATTTTAAATTAAGATATCATAATATTATTAAAACTATCTTCAAAAGATGTTTTACCTGTAGAATGTCATAATTTTGACTTTCAATATCATAATTTTGAGCATAGGATGTCATAAAAATATCAAAAAGTATTCATTTTGAGACGTTTTACTTACAAAATATCATAATATTTATCTAAAATATCATAATTTTAATCTTAAATATTATAATATTATTAGAACTATCACAGAAAGATATTTTACCTATAGGATATCATGATTTTGATCTAAAATATTCTTATTTTGAGCTTAGGATGTCATAATATCAATCTAAAATATTATAATTTTAAACTAGGATATCATACTATTGCTAAAATTATTTTTAGAAAATATTTTACCGACAGAATGTCATAATTTTAACTTTCAATGTCATAATTTTGAACCTACGATGTAATAAAAATATCAAAAACTATCTATTTTAAAATCTTTTACCTACAAAATATCATAATATTTATTTAGAATATCATAATTTTAATTTTAAATATCATAATATTATCAAAACTATCACAGAAAGATATTTTACCTATAGGATATCATAATTTTGATCTAAAATATTCTTATTTTGAGCTTAGGATATCATAAAAATATCAAAAAATATCTATTTTAAGATATTTTATCTATAAAATATCATAATATCAATCTAAAATATTATAAGTTTGAATTAAAATATCATAATATTATTAAAACTATTTTTCAAAGATGTTTTATCTGTAGAATGTCATAATTTTGATCTTCAATATCATAATTTTGAGCCTAAAATATCATAAAAATATCAAAAAATATCTATTTTAAGATGTTATACTTATAGAATGTCATAATATTTATCTAGAATATCATAATTTTGATCTTGAATATTATAATATTATCAAAATTATCATAAAAAAATATTTTACATATAAGATATCTTGATCTAAAATATCCTTATTTTAAGCTTAGGATGTCATAAAAATTTTAAAAAATATCTATTTTGAAGTATTTTACCTACAGGATGTCATAATATCAATCAAAAATATTATAATTTTGAACTAGGATATTATAATATTGCTAAAACTATCTTCGAAAGATGTTTTACCGACAGAATGTCATAATTTTGACCTTCAATGTCATAATTTTAAGCCTACGCTGTCATAAAAATGTCAAAAAATTATTTTAAGATATTTTATCTATAAAATATCATAATATTATCTTGTAATATTATCAAAAACTATATTGGGTAGAAATCATGACATCTTGGTTTGTTGTATGACTTTCCAAAAAAAAATTATATGGTATGTTGTATTCAAAACTGAAAAGAAAAACTTTGTTTAAATCTATCTAATGCATTAACTTCTTTTAACTATCAGAGGAGTTGCTGTAATAAAGAGACTAGAAAAAAATTATAATAAAGAATCTATAAATGGAATTTTACTTTCTGATGGGTGGAATATGTTGTTTGAATAGATAATATTATGTAGACGTCTTCTAATAACCTCGGATGCACAAATCTCACTGGAGCATAAAACTTGGATACTTAGATGCTCAGACAGAAGCTCAACAAAATGAGGAAGAAGAGAGAGAAGAACAGTATTCGTAATGTCCAACTAGTCTTTCAAAATGGTAAAAATACTTTGCTTTGGAGGGAGAAGGCATTTTGGTCCTCTTAAAATTTTCAAACCAGACTATGACATGCATTAAATGCACTGCCTCTTTTCTTACGCCTTTAGACTCCTGGTTTGAATTGAAGCAACATCCATCATGTCATGCCGCGAAGGCGCTACATGGACCAATCGGGCAAGGCGGTGTGCTCCATGTTAGATTTTCTATACTACAGGAGGTGGAGAAAGAATTACTCTATTGTTGTAGGGTGAGAAGAAGCTTAGGTCACTCCAAACAGCTAATAGCCATCTGTTCAGAACATTATTGAATAGACTTAGTCTACCGTATGTGTTATAGACAAAGTTATTGAAAAGGTGCCACAACAGCATACAATGGTGTATTGAGTGGTTAAACAGTTATATGTTAAGATGGTTACAAGTTTAAACAGCAGTGTCTTAAAGTGGTTTTAAAATTTTTAAAATCAAAATACTAATGTGGCATTTTTTATTGACTTTGTCTATAGCACATGTAGTAAACCGAGTCTATCCAAGAATTTCTCTATCTATTTGGACATGTCAAAGTCTCTTAAGGACCACAAGATTGTCTGACATGGACATATCCACATACACCTTGTACCATCTTGAGGTAAGATGGATTAGATAAAGTTAGATTGAGTTATGATATATCAAGACAGATAAATTATGTATCCATATTCTTTTACATGATTAATCTTTCTTATGATCGATCATAATGCTTTCTTCTCTACTCTGCTTTATAGAAACAATACAAAAGAAATGGAGCTCTAAAACATCAACAAAGCTTACAAATCAAAAATCACAACAAAGGGAGATTTGAAGGAAATAAACTTAGAAAACAAATTAAAGGTTGTGGATCCAACACTTTCAAAACTCAAAAATCAATGCCTGTCACCTAATAACTGGATCAGTAAATTAAATTGGATAAAGAAAAGAATTTGGGCAACTTATACCTGAGAGAGAGGCCTATTGGTTTCGGCATCAAAGGTGGTGATACTCTTAAAGAGAATAGTGACTTTGTCCCAAGTGAATATGAGAGAGCACAAAGGGTAGACTAGGGCTTGGTAATGGGCACGAGAGATTGCGAGAAGGATAGTGAGTTGGTATGCGTGCAATTAGGGTTTGGGAAGGGAGTGGATAAGTAGCTGGCTAGGGGATCAAATTATTTAGAATTAAAGCATACTAGGAATAGTTAATTGGCCAACGGCTTATATATAATCGGGTTGGGTTCCCGTACCTAGATCCATTACATTTTGATTTCAACAAGATTGTAAATAAAGTAATAATCTTCTTGAAATTATTAAAAAATACTTCTTCAATCATTGATGAGGCTATCAAATTGATATGGTTGTAACTATTTATTATTTTTTTTATTTATTCACGATAGTGGTATTTTTGCTAATCATATATGAAGATGCTTCTTGACACATCATTATTTAACCACAGATATTTTCCTCAACATCAATGATAATGGGAAATCTCATTTGGCCCTAGAGAGTTGATGAATAAATTGAGTATATGTAGCACTAATCCTATATTTGGTTTGGGTTATGAAAAGGAGGATAAATAAGGTTGGAAGGATGAATAGCCTTCATCCATTATTTGGTTCAAAAGATTTTAGACAAGATGGATAAAAAGAAAGGATTGTCCATTTACCTTGGCCTACTAATTTACATCCTTCCAATTTAGGAGGATGCAAGATAGATGGAGCATGCGAGGGTTGGATTTTTGCATTGAAAACATTACCCCTCACTAATTTTTTGACAAAATTATAACATATCTTCACTTTTTCATTTCATTTTATTTATATATATTTTTCATTTCATTTTATTTATATATATTTTTATTTTATCTGTGTTATCAATCTTGTACTATTAAATTTTATTACTAATTATTTTAATTTTAGTACATAATTTTTATAATTATAAGTAAATAATTAGAATTATATTTAATTTTTTATTTATATTTACTATTTATATAAAATTATTTAACTAGTTATATTATAAAGTCATCTATTCAATTAAATTTAATTAAAATTAAATATTTATATAATTTTTATATAATTATAAATTATAAAAATTATAAGTTTACACAATACTCCACTTCTTTAGTATAAATAAATATTATAAATTGATAATAATAATTTTTTATCAATTTAGTATGGATTTTTGCATGGACAATATTATCCCTCACTAATTTTTTGACAAAACTATAACATATCTTCACTTTTTTATTAATTTTATACTATTAGATTTTACTACTAATTATTTTAATTTTAGTACATAATTTTCATAATTATAAATAAATAATTAGAATTATCTTTTTTATTTATATTTATTATTTTTAGTTAACTATTTGTATAAAATTATTTAATTAGTTATATTATAAAATCATCTATTCAATTAAATTTAATTAAAATTAAATATTTATATAATTTTATATAGTTATAAATTATAAAAATTATAAGTTTATACAATGCTCTATTTTTTAAGTATAAATAAGTATTATAAATTGATAATAATAATTTGTTATCAGTTTAGTAAAAATATCAAATAAATATCATTCATCATTCTTTTCATTCCTCCTATACCAAATAGAAGAGAAAATATTCTCATTCATTATTTCATATTTCAATAAATATATAAAAAGATGGATAGAAAATCCATCCATCCTCCCTCTTCCATCATTCCTCCTCTATCCATTCTTTTTCTAATACATCATTCATACCATATAGAGGATAAGTGACCTATGATCTTATAGTTTCTTGGTCCAAAGTAGGTAGAAAGCCCCAATGTTAAGAAGTGGTGTCCAACTAGGTGACAAATATCAAATCAGATTGCAAACTCCCCCCTAGCGAGCTAGAATCGTCTAAACTCGGCACTCGCCCGTCCATCAGAAGGATGGGACAACCCCACGCACTTCCAGATGCTCAATGACATAAAATTAGGAACAAGGAACAACCTCTAATCCATATATTTAATCTAATTGGATAATGCTAAGTGGTGCCTATATTGTGGGGCAAAAACTTCTCCACACGCATTGATTGGTTTAGCTCATAGAAATTGGTGTGATGCATGGGGCTGATCGGAATGCAATTGCCAAAGCCAATACTTTTTGTGTGCCTTGAAGAATCTCCAATCTAGTTTATTGGATTGTCAAATTTTGGTGACTCTAATCCTATATAATCAAACTCATTTGGCTCTTAAACTCAAGGATTTTGGCTTTTGTTTATTAAAGATAAGATCTTCATATCTAATGCCAGCACTTAATGTCCATTAAATATATAAAGCATTTGAGATGCATGAATTAGAGTACTAAAAAAATGTAAACGATTTTTGGACCAGTAATTAGAGCGAAGATATCGCTGGCATCTCTTATCTTGATGTGTTGTTATTTTGTCCAGATTAGGTCTTCTAACACTTCAAAGTATCAAGGTTTGTTTTCTAAAAGAAACAAAAAAAAAAATAAACATAAACATATAGTAGTGAACATATAAATAAAAGTATATACGGGTAACAAAATATATACTAGTAAACATAAAAACATATGCTTTGAACCAAGGCAAATCGTTGAAGATGTAACAACGTTAGATGGTTAGACACATGTACTTCACGAGTAAACATGTACTAGGTCATCTTTTATGTTGTGTGCATGATCAAAAATAAAAAATAAAAATGATAGAGAGTCTTTGTAAAGATTTAGGGAGGTGGATAGAGATGGCCATGACTGTAGAATTAACTGAGGAATTAAGGCCGTGGCTTGTGTTGGTAAAGCCTGAGAGCGTTCTTCCTAGCCAAAGCCTAAAGTGTTCTTCCAACTCAGTACTGATGGGGTTGGTAATAGTTTTTTGTTTGAACTTCTCGTGAGTTGCGGCAAACCTCGGATAGCTGTAACACATTGGGTCCTACCATTGCATGTACCCAAGTGTTTGCTTAGATGATGCTACCTCTTACCTTTTGAACAGAAGGATGAACGTTCTACTCCCAGTGATGTGGCCTCTTATGTGTGAGGATCTGTGAGATATGTTTTAGTACCATATTAGCGTGCGTTTGGTTATATTTTTGGATTTTTAATTTTTAATTTTTAAAAAATATTTTTTTTTTATTTTTGTTATTGAATAAAAATAAAAAAGTAAAAAGTATATTTGGTAACTATGTTGCTGCAAAGTAAAAAGTAATGTTTGGGGACGACAGGTGAAGAGCTCGATGAGAGAGAAGAATTCAAACTCTTTACTTTTTAGTTTGATGTTTTAGATGTGCGGAAGTAAAAAATTCAGAAAAATAAATTTTGAAAAGCAAAAAAATTTTACTTTATATATAAAGTAATTATTTTAATTTTTTTATTTTTATTTTTTACTTTTCATGATGTTACCAAACATTGCTTTTTGATTTTAACTTATTAAAAATCAAAAATTAAAAAAATATATTTTTTTAATGATTAACCAAATGCACCTTTAATAAATCATCGATACTTATGTGGGATTAAGAAATCAAAAAATATTTTCTTGGCTAGCTTTTTTGAGTGAAGTTTTGGGTTGTTGAAAATGATATCAAAACGGAACTCGCCCATAGCTCGTATGAACTTGAAAACATCAGGGCTTAAACCAAAAGAGTGTGAGGATCTATAAGGGTATTCATTTAGTTATATATTAGATTTTAGATATTTATACAGAATCAAAGAATATAAATAACACCTTCTTGACTAATCTTTTTATGTGTGAAGTTCTAGGCTGTTACATTATAGGTAGTAAGTGGGATTAGAGCCCCTCTCAGTTAAAAATAAAAAGATTCGTTAGAGTAAGAAAATGGCGGTAAAATAAATATCAGAACGGCAAACCAAGTTTTTTCCCCTTTTTTTATTTTTTTTTTCAAGAATGGTGGTGTTATCTCAAGATTATCAAAATTTGGTTTGTAATTTTATTTGTATCTCGAGTCACTTAGAATTGATATTAATAACTAGTTCTATGGGTCACAACTTGCTTTGAGAGGTGACACACATGTTAATGAAAGATGACTCTGTAACAATCTTTTTTAGTTAACAGAAACACTCTGAAAAGATCTAGTGACAACCATCATGAGTCAACGAATTTGCAGTTGAAAGTACAAAATGTTGCAGAATGGTCATTAATGCCCATGAGTTTATTTCCCATAGAGCTTAGCCATAATTGAGTTCTTCATTGATGCAAGCTGCCCCCACCCTTTTCATTTTTCAAAAAATAATATAGGATATAACAAAATTGCTTAATTCAGTGTTGGAATCCACTTGAGTTATAGATGGGCTCCATTATAATTGATGAACATCCTTTTGTTTAAGCTAGAAATAGATCTGTCTTCCCAAACAATGTTATGGTACCCTTATCCTTTGACCTTTGAATCTACCAACTAGCCTGACTGAAGTGTCTCATGGTAGTTGTATCATAGATATAGGATCAAATTCTCCTTCATCAGGAGCTTTCAGGGGAAGGCCACATTCTGTTGTGTAGCCAACAAAATTGCTACGGGACTCATCTATTAAATGAAGTGAGCAAAATGTTCTTCCAATTCAGTTTTGCTTGCTTGGTGAAAAACATTGGTAGCTATTGTTTTTTTTTTTCTTTTTCTTTTTTTTCTTTTTCTTTTTGGAGAAAAATTGCTATTGTCTCCACAAATAGAAGTAATATGAATGAAGACTACTACTTCCAGCTTTACTATTAGATAAACAACCTCTTGCTTTCCCAAAAAAGAAAAAAGGAAGACCTCTTGCTAGAAAACTAGACTTGGCACAAACAAAGCATAGTATATGGCCTTCACATGGGACTAGTGTTTTACATTGTACAAGTCCAAACTAGTACTCTTGGCACTTTCCTTTAGCTTAAATTTTAGCAAAAGATTGACACTGCAAATTGCAAGATAATGAATTAAAACAAAACTTGGTCCATTTGTCGAACTGCATGTGCAGGAGCCATATTAATCTTCTCTGTATTGTTCCAATTTTTATCGAATGTCTCTAAACAGACATCAGTAGGGTTAAACACAAATTTCATAGAGTGATTATCAAAGTTACTAAATCTTCTTCCAAGCTCACAGGAAGGACTCGCATGTAATTCACCAACTGCTGACAAATTGTTTGTAGCTGGCCAAACCATAGGATCCCAATAATTTGTGAGCCCAGAAAAGAAACAATCGTTAGATATGCAACATCCCATAGGGTATCGAAACAATCTCCAGAACACCTCCCCACGTTCCTGCAGGTCTCTCCTCTTCTCCTCCTTTCTTTATTCCCACAAAAATTCCTCCTCCAGTTTCCTTCAATTCCTTAACAACACTCCCACGTTCTCCCAATTGCCAGATCACACACTTCTCACACTCTCTCTCACCTCCCGCTCCTTCCTATACTTAAACCTCTCTTAATCATAAGCTTATGGCCTTTCAATCAGTAGCTTTAGACCCTTGGACCACTTAAATAGAATCCCATTGAATGCCTACTTCACAGAATCTTAGATAATCCCTGGTGTTATTCTCCTGAGAAGACTCCCCAATTTTTAAATCCTTTCATTGCCTGAACTTAGTCCTCTCTGAGCTGTATTGCTCCCCTAGGTGACTATTAAAGAATGTTTATTATTGATGACCAAAAAATTTGCTGGTGCTGGCGAGACAATGAAACCAACTCTATATGTGCAACATTCTTCAAAACTAACATATAAATACACTTTCAACTTGCTAGGCCTCACCAATCCATTCTAACAGTGATCATACCACCAAAGTCCCTCCTTTCGATCACCACCCAAATTTTTGTAACTCCACAATGGAGCTTGAAGGAGCATTTGATGTAGCGATGTCGGCTGAAGAGTCTGAGATAATTGCCCACCTGCTAGGTGGTCAGCAATTTCCAAATGAGCCTGATCAAGACCCGAGCATCGGAATGCCACCGATGTTTTGGCCCGGCCATAGTTCTGATCTGTATTACTGTTCGGACTTCGAAACTAATGACAACCCATACTGTGTGTCTCAAGGGAGTAGCAGCACTAGTACTAGTAGTTTCTCTGTTCCCCTTGCTAACAATGTAGGCTGCTGCTTTAGTAATTCTAATGCTGTGCCGCAGATCAGCACTTGCTCCACCCCAATGGATTTTAGCATTGGGGAAGAGCAGATTATTGCGCGATCCATTCCAGCTGTTTCCTATCATCAATCCAGTGAGCCAATTTGCACGGCCGAGGAGAAAGGCGGCGATGAATTCAGAGGCTCAAAGGAGAAATTATCAGTGCCTGTTGTTCCTCCTCATCAGACCTCACGAGACATAAAGAAAAGGTTCCATGCAGGTGATGCTGAACAGCCCATGACAAATGGGAGATGTGGCACCTCTGTTGGATGTCCTAAGAAGAAGGCTCGGGCCTCGGCACCGGTGAGTATGCAACTCCTCTTTAACTGGGTGTCAACATATTGCCAAGTTTTTATTGGTGCAAGTTCTAGACATCATGATCAATGGATTGTACATATATTAGGTACCTAAGAAGGTGAAGAATGCTCAGTCTAGGAAGGCCAAGACTGACAGTACTGGCAATGAAGAAGAGAACAATGCTGACTTAAATGTGCAGAGCTCCATCTACTACATCTCAGAGGAGGATTCAAATGCCTCCCAGGAGCTGAATGGAGAAGGCGGGGCAACATCTAGCTCCAAAGGAGGAACTCTGAGTACAAGTGGGAGAAGAAAAAATGGTCGGAGATCGGCGACCGATCCCCAGAGCCTCTGTGCAAGGGTAAGTAGTTGATCTGAATTGGCCAATGGCCCTCATTTTGAAACCCAAGAATGCAGTAATGCTGCTGCCAACTTTTTGACAACCTGATGTTATTGCGACTTCAATAATTTCACAGAAGAGGAGAGAGAATCAATGAGAGATTAAGGATTCTGCAGAACTTGGTTCCCAATGGGACCAAAGTAAGTTTTGGTTACTGCATCAATCCTGCTTTGCTACAAAAATTTTCAGAGTGAAAATGTCAGATATCTAATGAGGGTAAATTGGCATAATCTTGCAGGTAGACATTAGCACAATGCTTGAAGAAGCAGTTCAGTATGTGAAGTTTCTACAGCTCCAAATTAAGGTGAGGATTCTCTGCCTTGTGTTATCAAAAAATCACAATCTAATAGTCAAAAAAAAGGTCCAAACCAATAAGAAATTGTAGGTTGATATAATTAGCATTTAACCAAGGTTACATTAGATATCTGAATCTAATTTTGTTGGTGATTTTATCTGTGCAGCTTCTGAGCTCAGTTGAGCTGTGGATGTACGCTCCAATTGCTTACAATGGGATTAACATTGGACTTGACCTAAAGATTTCTCCACCTCAACAGTAAGATCTAAATGGACTCGGACCTGGAGATTGCACCAACACTGGCCCCCAAACAGAATGTTGCTGGATCTGTGTTGTTCACAAGTCTTTATTTATATCTTCTTTTTTCTTTTTTTTTTTAGATTCATGACACAGTAATGGGTTTATCTAAATAAGCTATTCTGCCATTGGAGGACTAAAACTTAATGATCACCTTGATCAGATTTTAAGCTCTCAACTCTCCTTGTGTTTGTTCACCATGAAGCAGATGAGGAGATGGTTAGATTCTTTACAACCATCTCTGAGTATAGGATATAAATCGGGCAAATCCCCATAATCAGAATATCGATAACAATTCTTCGGTCCACTATGTGTAACATTCCTAAAGTTCTTCTCCAAGATAGCAATAACCAGTGGAGGCTAATCCCAATCTCAACTCTGGATTTTAACTTTTAACTAACTGATGTGGCACACGAGGACTCTCCTAACAATATTGAATGGGCCTCTTCATTCAGAAATCATTAACCACGGCCGAACGGGTGTTTCTTATGGGCTAGAATTTGGCCCGATTACCCGTCTGAGTTGAACTCGGTTGCAGAGGAGTTCTTCTTTCTGGATCCACACATATCAGGTGGAACCTGGAGCACCCCAGAGCCCAATACTTGCATCAACTGGTAGTAGATGGGATTGGGCCAGCTTAGGTTTCATTATCAGTTCTTTGTACAGTACAATGGGGATGATCATCCTCCTAAATACATTTCTTTGTGTCTCAGGCTCGCTTCAGTCCGGATCCATTTTCTTGTAAAGCTCCGAGGCCAACCCTGTTCCCATATGACTCTCATCGGTTCTTATTTATTCTAGACCCAGGGCTTCGAGTAATAATCCATGTAAAACTGTGCAGCCAAACCACGGCAGCAAACCGGAGAAATGAACGTGGGGAGACCTGCATAATAGCAGGTGACCTTCATAAAGCAGTAGAGAGTAGCATTAGAAGTCAGGAAATTTCAGCTTGAGTTTGATGATGGATAAAGAAACCAAATATGGAGAACAAGAGGGAAGCGTATATGAGTTGACCAGCATGATGGAGAAAATGGCTAAAGGAAATAGATTTAACAAGTCAGAGCTGGAAGATGCAAGGAGAGATTCCATAAAATCAGATTCTCATATTTATCATATAAAAAAAAAAAAAAAAAAAAATCACTGGATGTAAGAGTGTGTGTGAGAGAAAGAGGGAGAAAGGGCAACCATTATCATCCAAGCCTTTTCCATTGAACAGAGGTCAGCTATAGAACCAAACCTACATGGCGAACCGTAAAGCAGGAAAAACTTTATTGCTTACAAGTTAAACTTGTGCATCCAAGGAGAGACTCCAAAACTTTCCTAGGCGCACAGCAATTAGAGCACAATGCGAATAGGGCAGTGTGGATGAAATAAGACAACGTCATATTGAGTGCCATCTCTAAATTTTTCATACCTTGGGGGTGTTGTCAAACCACAAGCTAGAGATGAGAGCATAGAATCTGTAAATGCATGTCTGCTAGAAAATGAGAATCTATCTCATTTGATGTAATTTGAGCTCACGCAACCAATGAGAAATCCTTCATCAGTCCCCCGCACTTGCAGAAAGTCGGCACAATGTTTAACGAAATATTAAACAAATTGTCAACATGGCTGTCCACGTGAACTAAAAAGCCACCATACCGAGCACCATCCCTGTGAACTGTTCATGCCTTGGGCTATGTCATCAAAGCACAAGGCCTTTGGGATATGATGTGTACAGAAATCTATACATGTACTGTGTTGATAAAAGATGAAGATCTTTAGAATCCTCACTCCATCTTGGCACACAAACAACTTTCCTCGGCCCTTAAAAATCTATTTGAATATTAAATATTCCTTCTGTGGGCATTCCTCCCATCCATCTTTTATTTGTCCACCAAGCACTGCGACTTTCTCGTTCAGGCATGGTGATTGCAGAGAATCCTTCATGAAAACCAATCTCCATTTCAGGCATGATTTTCTTCATGGGCATGATTTGGGACCTCTCCTTGACTGTCCAGAGGCATGTATTGTGCCATAATAGCTCTGATCTCTGAGTCCATGTACGACTGCAACAAAAAGAAAAAGGTATGCAAAGTAAAGAATTACCAAACAGATGGCCTAAATACAACAATTTTCAGTCCAGCAAAAACTAAATAGTATGTGGCAGGGGGAAATGCCAAATATAACAATCCTGACAGAGTGGTCAAATTTTTTCAGTGGGTATCAAGAAATGGAGGCAGGAAAATGTTTCAGTAATGGAAATCAAGATCGTGGCAATAAATTCATCAAAACAATAAAGCATAGACATTCTAACTTGCAGTTACTTGACTCTACAGTGTTAACTTCAGAAACCAATGATATTTTTTATTTTATCTACTGTCAAAAATGTGATATTGGCAGAACTTCCATGGTTTTGCACAAAATCCTAAAGCAACTTTGCACAAGCATGGCTCTTGCATTTACTCCAGGCTAGTTCACAGGTAGGAAAACTTTCCTTACTGGCTATTCAGTTTAAGCTAATGCAAACAAGTAATTACCCATTTGAGGTTTACCGGATAAAATAGTTCACATAAAGCATAAAGAAGGCAGCATTTTATATAGGGAACTGCATTTAATTTCCCCAGAAACTGGAAGCCAAAGAGACTGAACAAAATCCCCATTACAGAGACCACAAAACTAATGAATTTAAATATAATCAACCGGAAATTATCAACTTACCCTCAATCTATATTTGTACACAATATATGCCCCAAAAGCAGCAAAAATCAAGACTACTAAGATCACCCAAACAGCGGTCCACGTTGCCTTGGCTTCACTTGCACTCTTGCCTGCAAATAAAACATCAAAACAATATCAAGCAACAGAGTTTTACGAGGATGTGACTATTACTCATGCTAGATTACAAATCTCACTTATGCAAATGTCATGTTCTCTGATGTACAGAAGATCTCTGCTACAAGTGCACTCATAACTTCCCCAAGTATCTTTGCAGCTGCATTCAGGGCACTGACATGCTGTTTTCTCCTTGCATTCATCAATATCTGTGGATGAAAAGGACATGGGGTGTAAAGCAAATAGCTTTACATGCATAGGAAGATTTTTTGTTGTGATATGAGATGCTGAGATGATTTCATAAGGTGTAAAGCAAATAGATTTACATGATTTGAGCATCATTTTTAACAAGACCCAGTACATGTAATGAATAGGACCATGGTAATGAATATTAGTTAACTGAGCACCTTACCTTCGCAAGTTTTGATACCATCACCTTTGAATCCAGAGGGGCACACGCACTTATTGTCTCCAGTATCCTGTACACACCAAAAACATGAATTTGCTCAAATTACTCCAAAACATAGAAGCACATCATGAAGATAGAGCAGTCAACGTCCATAACCCACGCATTTGGTTAACAGTATTTTGCAACCTAGAGCTCCCTGGACCAACCTGACAGGCAGAAAAGGTCGTGCCACCACGTGTTACTTGCCAACAACCTCCATTATTTATCCTGCACCTTCCAGGACCAATTGCTGCAGAAAACATGAGTTATTGAAAGGTGTCATCGTGTAGAATGTTTTTATGAAGAAAGCATGTATTAAAAAAAAAAAAAACTGGATGGTTGTTATTTTCTATGATAAGGCTGTATATTGTAGGTGGTTTCCTCCTCTTAATATAGCAAGTCCAAGTTTTCCAGCCTCTATGACTAGTGTCATCACAACATTTTAAATGCCATTCAAACAGTTTTCAGTACAACAGTAATGTTCTAAGATATACAACAACGAAGAATAAATGGTTGTTAGATACACGCCACACCCAATATAACAACGTTATGTAGTGGTCATAACATTGTGATGCAGAAACGTCTTGGGGGAATAAATAAGAAATTAGGTCCGGATCCAATTTTTCCTGTTTAATCTGAATTATCATTGGATTTGATGGAGAAATTTTGCATGGGAAGGAATCCATGTCCTAGGTCAAAGGTATCCTTGTTTTTAAGGTGATCCTCAAGTGATGCTATGGGGGAGGAGAAGAAAAGACATGGACAAAAAAGAATTCAAAACTTTATTTTTTTTAAGGATAAATTATAGAAACACCCTCTCAATTTTAGCCCACTCTCACTCACACCTCTTCGACTTTAAAACATGTCAAACTAATCCTTCAAATTTTTGAAATATTTCAATATGGTCCTATGGTTTATCTCTGTTAATGGAATGATACCATTATTTCATAAAATGATCAAACTATCTTCAACCCTATCTCCTTCTTCCTTCCTCTCCAACTACTCTCCTTCTCCGCCTCCGGCGCCAACGTCTTTCCTCCCTCCTTCCCCATCCTCCTCTTCCTCCTCATCCCTTTCTTTTACTCATCGTCCTCCTCCAAGTCCGCCCATGAGCTTTCTTCCTCCACGGTGACTCCCTCTACGTCTGCCTATTTCTCGCTGGCAATCCCTCATTTCCCCTCCTCTCCTTTCTCCTTACATACTTCTCATCCAAGCCTACTTGTGAGCCTTGTCCCTCCATGGTAGCTCCCTCCACCTCCATCAATCGCACCAGCAAACCCTTCTCCCCTTCCTCCTCTCCTACTTCTCTTCCTTCAGGCCCGCCCATATCCCTCTCCATGGCGGCCCACCACCTCCAGCCCCTCCTCACCAGCAACCTCTCTTTCCTCTCCTCTCTTTCCTCATCCTTTGTTTCCTCATCCTTCTCCAAGCTCACCTACGACCCCTTTTTCCCCCCTCTGCTTTCTCCTCATCTACTTCTCATCCTCCTCCAAACCCGCTTGTGAGCCTTGTCTCTGATGGCTCCCTCCACCTCCGCCTACCTCGCCAGCAAACTCTCCTCCCCCCTCCTCCCTTTCCTCCTCTCTCACTTCTCCTCCACCTTCTTTAAGCCCGCCCATATCCCTCTCCACGATGGCTCCCACCACCTCTGCTCCTTCCTCACAGCAACCTCTCCTTCCTCTCCTCCCCCTTCCTCATCCACATTTTCCTCTTGTTCTCCTCCTCCAAGCTCACCCACGACCCCTCCTTCCCCATCCTTTTTCTCTTCACCCACTTCTCTTCCTTCAAGTCCGCTATGACCCCTTCTCCATAGTGGCTCCCTCCACCTTTGCCCTTCCTTGTCGGCAGACCATCTTTCTCCCTCCTCTCCTTCCTCCTCACTCACTTTTCCTCATTTTTCTTCTCCTCTAATCCCACCCATGAGTGCTCTCCCTCCTCCCTCCCCTTCCTCCTAACCCCTTCTTCTCCTCTTCCTCCTCCAATCCCGCTTATGAGGCCTTTGGCGCCATCCTCTCCTTCCATGCCGACCACCTTGATCCCATCCTCCCCCTTCATGGCAACTTCCTCCACTTCCATCCCTTGCTGATGATCCATCCAATATGAGCAAAGGATATTTTTATCTATTGAAATAGAAAATTAACACCAACCGCTGGAAAGTGAATAATAGAACCATATTGGAACATTTCAAAAATTTAAAGGACTAGTTTGACACGTTTTAAAGTAGAGGGATATAAGTGAAATTGGACTAAAGTTGAGGGAGGTATTCTTGTAATTTATCTTTTTTTTCTATTTCACCAAGATTCTAAATCTTAGGAATATCCTTACCTCTGGTATAGACTAGAATGACTTAAAAACTAAAAAGTCAAGTCTTAACTATTATTCTAAATAAATTAATCCTATTCCTTAAACTAAAATTATAAGAAAATGAAGCAAAAGATGCCAACACTTTATCTTGACATGGTTAAATAAATCCACTAACTCATCTAGTCGAGGTTTAGAAACTTGATTTTGGTTTTGGTCAGATTTGTGCAATTTCAGTTTCAGCAATTTTGACAATTTCAGAAGTGCTCAAGTTCCAGAGCTTAGGTAAAAAAAAAAAATCAAAAGAAAATTGGAAAGAAGTTTAAAAAAAAAATTAAAGAAGCCAAGAAAAGTTATCACGGAACATTTTAGAGTATTATGTGTAATATAGGTTCTTTATGTGAGTAGTTGCTTTTGTTTTATGCTAGAGCTAATATTACTTATTGAACTTGTTCAAAAATTAATAGCCTCTTAGCACATAGTTCAATCGCATGTTTTCTTCTTTTTTTATAATTAGAAATCACAAATACATTAAATTTAGGCATTATCTTCTCATATATTCGAGGTTAGGAGGCTATTTAATCAAATGCATATAGATAATTTTTTTTCTTTTTTGAGAGAATTATGATAGGAAGAAGCTTGGTGGAAATTGACATTAGCCTAGGCTCAAACCCAAGTCACTAGAATCCAACACCTGATGACTTTACCAATTGAACAAATTTGCACCTTGACATAATTATGAAATGTTATAATTTATTTTATATAAAAAATAGCATCCCTAGACATGCATTGTGGTTCAAATAACCTTGTAAAATACAGCAAGAGCCTTTGTGGCCTCAGTTTGTCAAATGTTACGCTTGTTATCCAAACCAGCATATATGGAACCGACCCGAACCATGCAGTTCAGCCCATACTAGGGAGAACCCACACAAAATGGAAACTATTCTGCCATTCAGGTCATTTTGGTTTATAAAAGCCCTCCGAGTGGCTTCATTTCAACTGCTCTCTCTCACAACCGGTTTTACTTCAAATGTTCATCCATTCTCTCTCTCTCTCCCCCCCTTCTCTTCGATGCCAAATGATGCTAACCAATGCTGTTGCCCTCAAACAATGCCAAAGACAATGCCATCAGCCTCAACCAATGCTGAAGATAACATTGTCGCCCTTGATTGACACCATAGGGGCCCTCACCAACATCTCCAGCCCCTATCAATGGTCAAGATTAGGGTATGGGATTTCTAGCTGCCACCACCAACAAGGTAAGCCCCTCTCTTTCCCCCTCGCTCCTCCCTCCCCCTCTTTCTCCTCTCTCCTCCTGCCTCTCCATAAGCACTCCCCCCCCCAAACCCCGGTCTCCCTCCCTCCCTCTCCTTCTCCCTTTTCCTCCTCTCCATCTCTATGATTCGGTACCACCGTGGTATGTACTAGTACCATACTGAACCAAACACCAGCTAGTACGACCCTACCGATCTACATCATTTTCATGTCACCAAAATGCTTGTTTTTCGATATCACATGATCATGTAGCCTATTTTTCCCCTTCTTTCTTTTCTTCAAACTATATCTCTTGATCTATGAGTTGATATATCTCTTGCTCTATGAGTTGATGATCATAAGGTTGATTGAAATAAGTTACAGCTCTTTGGTTGGTCTGAGTGCTCTGCAGTTTCTTCATCTAAAACAAACAAATATCCAATGGTTGATAGTAAAGTGGTTGTGTCACCTGCTCAATTTTTGAGAAACCTTCAGAACATTTGAATTGTAATTTTTAGGCATTTTCAATTTTAGATATCATGTTTAGAAGGTGAGTTATCCTCACTAAATAAAAGCAGCTACATTTTTTAAGTCTCCAATTCCCATAAGCCTAAGTAAATTTCTTTTTGAGTTTTAAATCATGTTCACTTCTACAAAAGAAGATCCTGACACTGCTGGACTCAAATAAGTCTAAAGGGAGAACCCTCCTTAAGTTGGAATTTCTATGATTCTACGCATAATAAGAGTCTTGCATCCTCCAAAATCCAAATTCTTAAGCTTATCAACATTATGAACATAACTTACCAAATAGATCAAATTTTATGTTATAGGCATATTAGCACATAATCCATACTAAAATCCTTTTAAAAATTATCCTATATGGAAAATCTTTAGTAGTAGCCATGTGCATTTGCACATGCAATATTACTAGTTAAATTAAATGGCCGAACACATGTTTTGCATTGGTAGGATTATAGTTATTTGCCCGGCTCATCTTCCCCCCTCCCTCTGAACACATTAATGAGTTCCATTTGATATGGGTGATCATATGCTCGAGCATCACCTACCACTTAGTATTAGATTTCAGATGCACAATATCAAGAAAAGTTGCATGACACCCTTGACCATCTTTTATCTTTCAATACACATTACAAATCTTGATACCTCAAAGTACTCACTCTCCAACAAATATGCCTCTCTTTCTTAACCAAGGCCCTAAAACATCTGGAATTGTTACTTAGTGCTCTGTATCTAATCTGTGCTTCAACAAAACCACATATAAACATCAATAGCAGCAGCAATACTCTATCGTATATAAGATGCACACCCTCAGAGTATCTGGCTTAAGTTGTATTCAGTTCCAGAAAGGTTAATCTCGGACAGTTAATTGATAAGAATGACCTCTGTTCTGCCTGATATGTGAATAATTGAGATGAATTTATGTCTCAGGGTGTTTTGTTTACAATACATCAATTTAGCGTCCGTCCCGTATTCTTGTTATTCGTGTTTCGGTTTCCCAATGAATTAGTCAATATCACATGGAGATTGATGTTTTTTTGGTAATTTATGGAGATTGATGTTGAAGATAACATTTGAACAACACTTCTTATACTCCTTGCTTTTATTTTCACTCTTTGTTGAAAGCACTAACTCTTTGCTACCAAAAGTTTCAATGAATTTACAAATTATTTTTCACAAAAAAAATAAGAGGGTTTCATCATACATGTTGTTCGGTTTTCATTTTCTTCTTGAGCTTTTGAAAACCAAAACATAAAACAAAAGAAATGCCAAACAGACCCTTAGTTATTCTTGTCAGACTTTTTTTGTTTTAAACTGTCAGATTTCAATTGAGATGATGGGGGAAAAAGATCACCTTCGCAATGGCTATAACCATCACCCTTGAAATGCACACCATCAACCACCGGACACTCACAAACTCTGCCACGGAAAGTGTCCTGAACGACAATCCAGCCATTAGGACAAAGAAACAACCAAAAGCATGTGAATTATATAGTTGTTCACTTCAAACCTTGCAGGCAGTGATGTTGGAGGCTTTATCTTGCCAGCACCCCCCATTATTGTCCAGGCATTCATTTGTTTCAATATCTGTATTGAAAGCATATATGAATCAGAAACCTATGCTTCTAGAATAAAATTCTATCATGAGAACGGAAAAATGTTTTCAGAATAATTTCGCAGCCAATGACTCCTACCATCACTTAAACAAGCGGCTGGCTCGGTAGTTTCCTCAAAGCCAGCACATATAGCTTTCAAGACAGCTTTTTTCTCTAATTTTCCTGCAATTTTACATGTTAGCACCAGTAATGGCCTAAAAATGAGAAATATAACATATCCAAGACTAACCTCGATATTGTCGATTATTAACAATTAGAGTAGGCAATATGGTAACATCTCCCCTCGAACCCTTTCCAACCTGTACAAAGAATATTCATCATCTAGCATTTAGGTGTGGAGTTAAGTTAGCAGTACAAACTCAGAAGGAATGTATGGCAACGTCATTTCGGAGTATGAAATTCATCATAACAGATTTGACAGATCAATCTACCAAACACATAATGAGATACCGACCTGGGCATCTTGCTCCATTTTCAAAATTGCATGGTCAGAATCTGCATTTGTATCCCCCATGCACTTTTCTATCTTCTTGACATCTAGCCCTGCTTAAATGTAAGAATATTATTACTGTCCTGCTCAATGATAAACTGATGCTTTTACATATAGCAATGAAAATTGCTGGCCAACTTAAATACATGGTATTACCATCATTTGTACAAACCTAGTACATTAACATATTGAATTTTTCTTTTATATATCTTCATATGGGAAGTATGAATAAAGATTTATTATGCATTATAATAAAACTGGAATGATAGCATCTCCCAATCATGTTAAGTCAGCAACCAATTAAAGTATATCTGTCAACTTGAAAATAAACATTACCTAATGACTTGATAACAGTGTCAGCACACTCTTTGTTATATTTCTTCTCCTTCATAGGGCACCTGATGTGAAAATCAGTCACATAATCCCACCAGACCCAGGGCCTTTTATTCTCACTTGCAACTTTAAACACACAGAGTTGCCTCAGATTCTCAACAACCACATCTTTTCCTTCATAGCCAGTGCTGAAATCCTGCTCAGGGTCAGGTGCACAATACCTCCCATGATTGATGCATTGGGACTTGCACTGTTTGCTAACAATAAACGCTTGAGGACAGTACCATGTTATATAATGGGGTGTAAACTGACTGTACCCACCTTTCTCAAGTAGTTGAGCTGCGCCCTTAAATTCCTTTAGAAAATCCATCAGCATGTTGCATTTAGGCCCACACTCATCATTGCTGTTAGTCCACAACTCATACTCCACACGATCATCTGGATGTGGAACAGCTTCTCTCCAGTCAAGGTTCACATTCACCATTTCACCACTAAGAACAGCCTTCTTTAACTTTTCGCCAAATTTTTTATCAATGAGCGCAGAGGGAATCGTTATGTTCTGAATATACTTTGCAGCTTTATCATCCTCTCGAGGCAGATCCATGGTAATCAGTGGTTCATCCTTGTCATCAATAACTAGCACTGCTGAGGCGCCAGCATTCTGTGCATTCCAAACCTTCTTAGCAAACAGGCATTCTGTCAAAAAAAACAGTAGTCAACACAAGTATAATACATAGGAAACACATTCCAAAAAAAAGTTAGAATTTAAAATCTGGCTTCAAATATGGAAAGGTGATGTGCAGCGCAGGATGATGCCTAATTGGGGTTATCACATATCAACATTACATAGAGCCATACCTTAATTATACTGCAAAATATCAGTGTGAGTATCTAATGAAATACAGAATGCATAGTTTAGTACAGTCAGTGCTAAATTACTTATGCAAGGAAAAGCAAATTTGTTTTTATTCCCTTTTTTCACTTGAAATTTAGATAAACCTGTTTTTTTTTTTTTACAATGACTGAATCAATTGGAAATTTATACTGCATCTAGAATCTTAGATTTATTTTGAAAAATATTTCTTTTAACAATGCTCATACATTAGCATTGCATTAGAAAATGATAGAAATTTAAGTAACAAAATGAGTTCTTTTAAAAGAAGTACATAAATTTTCAAACAAACTGATGAATTCTTTTTCAAATATGCTCATGATTACATACACACACATACCATTTTTATGGATGATTTTCCAAGTTTGTCAACTTAACCTCATCTTTCTTGAAGTGAATTGCAACTACAATGCATGTTATAAATGACCTAAAAGATTTTTTTATAAAACAATTGGGGCCTGAATAATTTTGCAACATGCAATTATTTGTTCCCACATGTTATAGACTGATCAAACCTTTTTAAATTTAAAGAATTAAGTAGGTATTACTACATGTCGACTCGAAAGGCCAGTCAACAACTAGGAGCTTCCTTGATGGTCAAAAACAATGCTCATAAAACCAAGGAGCAACCTTACGATACCTAAAACCAGTACATTTGGTTTCAGTTTCCTGTCTCCAAATACAAGAATTGTTCTTCCCTCACCAGCCTTGGTCAAAGAAAACATCAAAATTGTTTTCCCACATCATTTACCTGATTAAGACATCTCTTCAGAATATCTACACACTATAGTCCACATTGACCAATGTTCTCACCACCATAGTCCAACAGTCGGCATAGCAGATAAAAGCTTAGGGGCAAATGACGTCAGGGAGAACCATAAACATCATTAGTCAAGCCAAATTTACCCTGCCATGCCCCCCATCTTGTGGTCATCAATTCCACCTAAAAGATCTCTTTTTCTCAGAACACATTTTATAAAACCACTTAAGGCCAATCCATTTGTATGTTCCCATATACTAATATTATGCAAGCCCTTCTTCCCCATATCATATCTCAGCTACCATTTGCATAATATATGGCAGTCATCCGTTCCCTCCCAATATCCAAAGTTATGAAAGATAATCCTCATGAAGATGAGGGGAACATTTGCATTTACAGCCAGCATATTTGAATATATCTGCAATCATAAAGGTCTCCTTGAGAGACTTTCTTTAATCCTTTCCTCCTTAAGTGCTGTAAAATTAACATTTTAGTGACCACTCTAAAGAAAATGAGGAAAGAGAAGCCTTTCATTAGAGGAACCTGTGGATGGGCCAATGACAAGCTCATGGAACAAGGATGTCACAAACAATTGTTTTTCATCCACCTTGGTTTTCTCCCTCAAAACTCTTTTTTTTTTTTTTTATGCATGAATTGTTGAACCTGTGAAGGTCAATTCCGCAACAGAAGCCAACCTTGCCTTTCTTGACTTTACAGTAATGCAACCCTAAGTGACAGAAATTTGTTAAGCATGCATCTAACTTCAACAAAAGGCATTTTGTTTCCAGAACTAGACTCCTCAATACTTTGCTGAACTAACATACTGGTTATCATCCTTCCAACCCACGTCTTCTTCCTTTCAAGAGAGATTATTTACTGGCACAAAGGTTCCCTCACAGGAGATTCTACTGTTAAAAGGTTAAGAAGACTCCTCGCTTTTATCTTTCATACTATGTAGAGTTTTGGATTAGACAACAAGGGTATAGCCATATGGGGACTTTCTTCTCCTAAAATATGAAACATGCATCTTTCATCTATTTTGACTTAAAATCCTCCCACATTCTTGTCCCTTCAACTCAAGATTTATAGCTTAATGCCCCTTCCTCTATGTTTAAGCAAAGATTTAAGTAGAATTTCATGATCTTTTGTTCACTACTTTGCCATACAATTTTGAACTCTCTCATTATACACTAAGTGGGTGTTTGGTTCGCAATTGGAATCGGAATCGGAATGGGCATGGATTGGAATTGAAATCAAAATGATCAAATCATCTGAAGTATTTGGTTGGTGATTGGAATCGGAATCGAAATTGATGATTCCCATTGTTATTGTTTGGTTCATACAAAGATAAAAATCAGAGTCAACTCAAATTTTTATTTTTATTCTTAACTAAAATTTTTAAAAATTAATTATTTTAAAAATTAATATTAAATAAAAAATAAATATAATAATAATATCTTTAATTTTTTAAAAAAAATATCATTAAAAAAATGTAGATAGCAAATTATCATTAAAAAATTTATGGTAAATCTAACAAAAGCTCGCCATAGCAACTACCAGCGATCTTACAAAAAAAAAAAACTACCAGCTAGAAAGATAGGATCTCTCAGGTGGTCCCCTCTAATACTCTGTCCTCCACCCCTGTATATAAACCCCCATCCCCACCACCACCCTCTCCCTCCTTTGCCCAACATCTCTCTTCCCATATCTCTCTCAATTTCCAATAACTTAGTTGGCAGCGCCCTATGCCACCGTCGTCGGAACCCTAAACGAATGATTCCGTCACTGACCATGGTCAACATCGACCGGAGGATGGTGGACCTCACCCCTGCCCACGCTGTCGGCCTCCACCGCCTCTCCACCCGTGCCGCCACCGCCCCTTCCATGTCCACCGCCCGCAATGGCCTATTCTCCTTCTCCCCTCTCGCCGAGGCCGTTATCTCCAACCTCAAGGCCTCCGCCGTCCCCATCCACCCGGGCCTCTCCAACGTCAAGTTCGCCCGCCTCGAGGCCTAGTTCGGCTTCGCCTTCCCCCCCGACCTCCGTGCTGTCCTCGCCCTCGACTTCCCGGCCAACCCTGGATCCCCCGACTAGCACTCCCTTCCCTAGCTCCGCACGTCCCTCAACCTCCCTCTCGCCGCCGTCTCCCTCCAGATCGCTCGCGCCACCCTCCGACTTTTGTTAGAGTTTTTTTTATCTCGTTCTACTGGAATAAGATTTTGACTCCGTTGGGATGAGTCTGGATTCGGTTACAGAAGGAATGGATCATTCTCATTCCTCTCTGAAATGAAAATCAGAATGGGACTCTCCCCAATCAAACAATTGGAATGAAAGTCATCCATTTTGATTCTCATTCCAGGCCTTAATTATTCCAACCAAACATCCCCTAAATTAACTTTGATTTATGCCTCAAAAAAACTTCTTCCTAGTTATGCTGCTTTTATTTTCTTTTCAAATCAATAGTTCCTCCCAAGAATCACTATGCCAATATCGAAGCCTGTACCGATTACCTGGCAGCATGGTTTGGTACACCCCCATGCTGTTCTATGTCGGGTTTGTATTGGCACAACAGAAAAGGCAAGGGAGAGGGAGAACAGGAGAGATAGAAGGGAGGGAGAAAGAGGGAGAGAAGGCCTGTGGAGGCTAGCAGCCTGTAGCCCAACATACAAAGAGGGTGGCGGAGAAGGAGAAGGGAAAGAGAAAAGATAGAGGGGGAGGGGGAAGAGAGGGCGAAGGAGAGGCAAGAAGGAGGGCTAGAGATGGAGGGTGGCGGATAGCCAGTGAAGGTTGCTGCGAAGGGCAAATGGAGGGGCGAAGGAGGGGCTTCATCCTCCAATTCTCCTATTTCGATCAGGATAAAGGTCCCAGAGGGAGGGGCTCCTTTTTTATTTTGAATTATTTAAGTAAAGTCAGCAACCCCCTTGCTAACTTCACTTAATTTTATCAAAATAAAAACTTCTTTTATTTTTTCAAAAAATAAAGTCGGCAAGGAAGTTGCTGACTTTACTTAAATTCTTCAAAATTAAAATGAGGCCCCTCTCCAGGACCCTATTTCAATTAAATTCTTCAAAATTAAAAAGGACCAGCCTCTAAGACCCTTGTTTCAAATAAAACAGGGGAACCGGAGAATGGAGCCCCTCATCCACTCCTCCACGCCCCTTTTCAACCCTCCACCCTCTCTCTTCCTTCCTCTTCCTCTTCCTCTCCCTCTCTCCCCCCTCTCTCTCTTTTCCTTTCTTTCCTTCTCCCCCTCCTTCGCGGGTTTCTCAATTTGAAGGCCAGATCTATCCTAGTCTGCCACCAGTATGGCTCCATACACCCCAAATCAGATGATTCAGGATGCTTCTGCTGACCTTAGTTCCTCCCTTTTAGGTCTTTCCAAATCTAATATGCTCCGCATCTCCGCTTAATGTCAAATTTGTAAATCTTCTAAAAAATTATATTTCAAATTCCTTCGACATCTTAAACACATTACTCTTCACATATCTCAACTTTTTGAGCAAAGCAAAGATTGAGTTTCCAATTTCTCGATGCACACCCACATACCATCATATGGAATAATTGATAACAGATTGTCAAACCACCCTTTTTTTTTTCTGGTTGGGGGGGTGGAAATGAAGGCAATGTTGGTCAAGATAGTTGTCAAGGTAAACCTCTTTAGCATGTCAAAAAAAAAAATCACCAAATCAATGGACAAGAAAAGCTAGTAATCTTTCTCAAACAGGTTCATATTACTAATCCATAAAAACTTACTAGGAATCATGGAAAAATCCACTTCAGCATTTCAGTTTAAAGTCTAAAGGAAATTAACCACTAAACTTTCTACTTATAATAATATTACAATCCCAACACCCCGTCCCCACAATTTTGCTAGCAATATTCTTTCTCCACCAAAAGCAAATTCCAACTGTTGGGCATTTAGGCATCTTAACTAACACAAATTTACTTACTAAGACTACAGAAATAAAGAGTCAATGGTTTTGGTAAAAAATGAAGACTCAAATTTACTATGATTTCCAAAAAAAAAAGGAAAAAAAATTGTACCACCATATGAAAGCAAAGTGAGGTGATTATACATAATTAAAGCCTCTTTAGCAATTCAAACCTCCAAAAAGCAACCATATATGTGCCTAAAAATTTTCCATTTACCGTCCAATCCGCAGCATTTATGAATTCTCCTTCTTAAACAATCTTCTGGCCATCCCACTTCCTCATAGATCCTCGTAAAACCCAGTATTGCAAGAAATTAATATGAACTAACCCTCCAAGTTTGGCCCCCTCCCCTCTCTAGAATCTCATACTGATTAGATGAACTATTCACCCCTTTCAATAATCTTCGAAATTACATGCTCACTTTCTTATCCTTTGCTTCTTGATTGTTACTTTTAGCAATATTCCCAAGACTATCAAGATACCACAAAAGTTTCTTTTTCACTTTTTAGATGTGGGTACCCATCCACAAACATGATTTGTCTTGCAAACCAACAGCTAAACATGATGCTACTAAATGCGCTTTACAGTGTATCTAGATATCCCATTGATTGAAGTTGACCAGACATAAGACAACGTCAACATCCCCTCCATAGATGCAATTGCCTGCAAAAGTGCAATCCCTCTTTTAACCTAATAACTTATAGAAAAAGGAGGGAATCGAACTTCATTTTCAGCAATATGATGAAGACATGATAGTTTCCTCTGCTCTGCTTTTGAATACTAAGTATTCATGAAAGTTTTAGTGATTTGTGCTGAATCATGACCTTGTAAGGTAAGATTAGTTAACTTATTTTGATGAATAAAGTATGAGGCTAAGATACATAAATATATCTATTTTTAATTTCTGACAATAGACAATTTTCTCAATCATCTAGTTACCATGGTTACTTGCATGGTTGTGCCTTTCAGTTCAAATATAACTACTGAGAACAGTATGCTAGGGAGTTTATGAACTCAGGAACGCCGGCATGACATGTGATTTAATGCCACTATTACCAAATGTTAAATGAAAGAAGACAAGTGTGACGCCTCTCCAGTACTGTTAGCTTTATGTATTATTTGTTCACAATGATAAGCATAAGAATCCTATGTTCAGGTGCCAGCCCCCATCATCTTGTATTAAAGAAAACATAAAAATAAGAACGTAAGCATCCTATGTTGGTTAACAAGGAATGCAACTTCCATGCAACACTAAATGTCACTCCATGCAACTTCCATGCGATGCAGATCACTCTGCCAGCTAAAAGGTGATTGAGATACAAACTTCTGAAATGAAATTCCAGTATAATCGAACTTTTCAGCGCCGAGTATTTGACTTTAATTAAAAAGTGGAGGAACAAAACTAACATAACAAAATTAACTGTACATTTTATCGAACATCTTACTAAATGTCGCCCATCATTTTACAGTTCATGGACATCATTCCGACCCAAAGTTTTGCCTTAATTCGCTCAAAAAAGTTTGTGCTTTCAAAACCAGTAAATTAAATGCCAACATAAATCCGAACAAAACTCCAAACTTCAATTATTCTCTTTTGAGAACACTAGGGAATCGAAATGGGGATTACCTCCTCGATCGACAAGAAGAAAGTTAGGGAGCGCTCCCGGCTTGGGCTTGAACAAATCCGAATCCGAGAACTCCTCGCAGACGTATTTATTGGTCTTGGGGTACACCACAGTGCCCGCCATGCTCCCGCCGTACTGCGGGATGCCGAAGTTGCCGATGGCGCTGTCGTGCTTCCCGCGGAGCTCGGACGGCGAGGTCACCATCAGACTATTCTTCTCCACCACGAACCTCCCCGCCACCGGCAAGGCCAAAAACACCAATCCGAGCCCCCAAACCGCGAGGAGGAACCCTGGGACAAGCCCGTCCGATCGCCCCATCTCCCCCAACACGAGGCCGAAGCCAAAGAAAAGGAGAGAGATGAGAAGAAGAAGGAGGTGGCGCGGATCGAAAAGAGAGGGTTTTGGGAGCGGCGCGAGCGAGCGAGAGAGAGAGATTCTGACAAATGTTTGATATTATTACTTTTGGTCGTCAGAGTGGGTCAAGCGGGTCGTGAGTGGTGACAGTGGGACGGGGGTTTGAAGCAGCGTTGGAAGCTTCAGGGGAAGATGATGCGTGGCGGGGTAGTGGGAGAGTTAAGAAGGGTACTGTAGGGAGTAGTGAGTGGTTTGGCATGGAAAGAGAAGGGGGCTGTTATTGATGCTTGCGAGGGGGATGGTTGCGGTCTCCATCATCCATGGCCCACGTTTTGGGCAAATTAACGGTGGAAGGTCTGGATTTTTATTTTTTTTATTTGCAATATCTTTGTATATTTAGTCTTTAAATTATTTTGCATGTAAACCCCTAGCATCTTGTTAGTTGTTATTTATATAAATATTTTTTCTAATCATAAGGTACTAATTGAATTCTTTAGAAATCTTAGTAACCACGTAGACAACCTCTTGTTGTATGTGCGTTTCTATTTCAAACACTATGACGCAAGCTCCTTAAAATTTGAACTTATTTTTGAGCCACATCTCCCATCTCTATCAGTTTCATGATTTTATTTTTAAAATAAATATTATAATATAATTTTTTAAGTGAATGATTTATTTAACCAAATCCTCCATTTAAGGTGCCTAATTTCCACCGACTTTTATATATATCAACTTTCATCATGGAGTAGATACTCCAGTTCTGTTATATCTTAAGAGGTAGAAATGAGATAAGCGTAGAAACAAAAAAAAAAAAAGAATATAATAAATTATATATTATTCAAAATTTTAAACATATGCAAATCACGGCTACCTATATTCCTATAGAATATATTGTGAATTATTGCTACAAAACTCCAATCTGAGGTGAGTGCAATTGAGATCGGACTCTTTCCGACCCAAGGGCACGGCTTGAATCCGAGGACTGGAGCGCCGACAAAAAACTGCACAAAAAGTTTACTTTCATCAAAAAAAGTTCTCTAACATGGAAGCCTTTAATACTGAAATCAGTCAGAACTTGAGAACAGTAGACAAAAAAAATAAAGAAAGAAAGAAAGAGCAAGAATATAAATTGTTCTTTAGAGTTGAACTTATCTCGGTCCTCTTGTTACCTCTTTATATAGAGAGAGAGTTATAGGCTATTATATCTAAATCCAATAAGTCATTAGACCCTAGTTTTTTAGGTTCTTGGCCTTGATCTGATAGATCGTTAGGATAAAAAATCTGCCTACTAACCCTTAAATCAGAGTTGTTAGTCGTGGGTGTCAATAATAGATTTTGTTCATGTTTTAAAAGTTGTTAGAAGATTCTAACGAATCACCCATGTAGCTGAATAGGCTGGTGGCTTGAGATCGATACAAGATCGAGATCCTGTCTCGGATGTATCAGAGCCATTTTTGAGATTTTAGGATATTATCTTCTATTCTATTGGTTGTTGGACCTCGTTTTCTGTCTTCAATAAGATCCCAGCCACGAAATTGGTGAAAGTTAGAGCCATGGGTCAAACAGAAGGTGATGATATAAAATTGCTTTGTGTTGGCTTCTTGAATCTCTCCCTGGCATTCAAGATCGTCTTATTGAGTCATCAATGAGTCCTCAATTATGGCTCTAGAAGGGGAAGATCGGTTCGGATAATGGATAACCTTCATGACACTTGTCCCTTGCTTTTGAGTCTAAAGTGGTTTCACTATTTTAGATGAAGTAGTCGGTCTCAAGATTGATTTTCGATTATCGATCTGTCCTTCTCCTCATAGCATTTACTCTATAATATTCAGTGAAAAAAATTTTGAAACTTCATTAGTGTGCCACTTCGTAAGTCTTGCCACATTTATGAAGGATAGATGGCTCGAGATATTGCAGTATAATGATTTAAAAAAGAAGATCCAGAGATCATTTTCAGATCCATCAAGGTTTGCCACATGTCGGATGTTGATAGGCCCCATATTGTGCCTCATAGATCGACCTACGTAGCTCAATCCAAAGAGGTTTGGTGAAGAGTCGCAGGATCCGACGCCCTTAATGCTAGCCATGTGGAGAAATCTAATGGTTTAGAGATTTAATCCAGGCCGTTGGTTGATAGTATAAATAGGCATTATCTCCATTGCTTTCTCTCTATTTTGCTTTGCCAAATCTCAGCTTCATGTGCTAGCTGCTCCCTTGCAACTGGAACCACCAGATGGAAACTTTTTTGATCATTGTCATCTTCTTTGGCACTATCGTCCTTTGAGTTACCTTATTCTCTGGTTGGTTCTCTATTCTTTCTCTGTTCTTCCTTGTTTTTTATCATTTTTCCTAGTTTGGTTCCTCCTTTCCTTGTTTCCTTATTTCTTTCATGTCCTTTTCTTCTTCTTTTTATTGTCTTAGCTTTTATTGATAGTTTCTTTTTTTTTCCATGTCTTCTTATAATGGTGAGGTCAGGGGTGAAAATCCCATGGTGGCCAAGGTCCTCGATTGCCACCTCTCGGATCAGGTTCGAGGATACTCCTCAAGCCTACCAAGGATACTCTTCATGTCTTCATTATTATGCTGACATCGGCTCTTCGTCTGGGGCCTGAGCCTCTGAATCCTGAAGCACGGGCAGCCTATGAGCGGGTTCAGAGATTTTTGGGACCTGAGTAATGAAGAGATGAGCAGTACTGAGAACGATCTTAGAAGGTTTTGTACTTAGTTTTTCAATCTCTTGGCCTTCCAACTTGAAGTCCTAGTTAGGATGATCGTGTGACCGATGCTCAAGTGGGACAAGTCGCACTATATGGGAGTCCCTCTGGATAGGTCCTTGTCTTCATTTCCATCCTTTCTTTAATAATATCCTTGATTTCTATAGAATCCTTTTGACCTAGACCACTCCAAAATCTACTCAAGCAATCATGATCTTTGTCATTCTATGTAACTAGCTTCATATCACCCGTGTTGCTTGCTCCAAAGCATTATTCACTCTAAAGAAACATCTTCATGAGAAAGGATGGTGGTATTTCTCTCCCCAATAAAGTGTAAGTTCATTACCGGACTATCCTCTTTAGTTCACGACTGGAAAGACATTTCTTCTTTGTGTCCTCGAATCTATCCTAGGGATCTAGTTGGGTCTAGAGTGATCCTTGTCTGTCCTTGAACAAAGATAGGTACGTTCTTTCCGATGATGAGGCATCAAAATTGAAAGAGCTAGTGGCTGAGCAGAACCTCTATAATGTCGATATTAGTCCGATGTTGCCTTAAAGTATGATCGACGTCTTTCTTTAACTTAGAAAATTTTTCTGGTTACCGTTAGAACTTGAGCTAATCACTTTCTCTTTGGTTTTGCAATGATGAGGCCGATCCTTAAGTCCATCAAGTTGGCTTTGAAAAGAAAGTCGAGCTCCTCAGGTGGAGAGTCCTCATCAAAAAAGCTGAAGAAATTTCAATTGAGGACTCCCACCCCTGCACCCTGCACCTGCACTGTCCATGGGTACTTCAGGCATCGGTCCATTGGAGATTGAGGACAAGCCCATGGTGGCCGTGCCACTACAATCTACCCCACCAATGACTCCAAATTCGGTTCGGGCACCATCTCTGTCTGCCAGACGAACTCCATCCCCACCTTATCCAGCCTCATTATCGCTGTCTCCCATGGCGCCGAGCAGATCAACAAGGTATGAGGCAGGCCCCTCCTTGTTCGAGTCTGAGGAGGGGTTATTACTCTAGCAAGAAGAGTGCAGAGTGATGACTCCACACTTTGGAATCACCAACTTACCCGAGAGTTGGTAAAGATGACTCTACTACCAGTCGATTGATCAGAGAAGAAGGCCTATCCCTTGGATGGGGTGATAGGCAACTCATACACTGATCCCTTTAAGGTAAATATTATTTGCATGTTTCTTCATCATTAACTGAGGTCACTAACTCGTTCTTTTTCTTGTGCAAATCGCGCATGATATCACTGTCCTCAACAAGGGCCTCATTGGTTTTAACCGAATGAAGCTCTCGTTCAAAAAAAAGCTTCGGGCTTTTGAGGCCAAGGCAAAGGCTACCGAGGTGGAGAGGTAGGCAGCTAAAGAAAAAGCTTCCCAAGCTAGGTCCAAGCTCCTAGTGACTCGAAGAAGGTCAAGGCCCTAGAGGGCTTTGTGGCCATTAAGCGTGGGGCCATCGAGATGCATCGATGGAAGGTAGTTGAGCTCGAAGAAGCCCTGGAGTTCGGCAAGATAGTGGTCAAGGCTGCTGAGGATAGGGTGCAGCTTATTAAAGCTTGAGCCGAGGAGAAGAAGGCAAAGACCATTGCCAAAGCCAAACTCAAGACCATCAATGAGTTCAGGGGCTCAGAAGAATTTGAGAACGAGATCACTGAGGGCTCTTCGATGGCCTACGAGCATGGCTTCAAGGCATACAAAAGGCAGTTGACTCGAATGTTTCCCAAACTGAATCTAAGTGGTTTCCTGCTTGAAGACAGCAACAATGAAGATGAGCCCGCCCCAACCACTAAGGCCCTAGCTTTTGAGCCTACAAATGACAAGCCGGATGCAGAGCTTGCCACCAAGGATATCATCGACGGTTCTACCGAGCAAGCTGCGGATCCTACCACTAAGCCCATGCCTAAGGACCTCGACTAAACTTATACTTTTGCTTTTCTTTTTTACTAGTAATGAACTTTTTGTAACAAACCTTCTTTCAATGAAATGAAATGAATTTCTTTTCATTGTTTGCCGATGTATGTTCTCGTTGAATAATCTTAGTCTTTGGAATCGATCATTTGTCTGACCAATATAGTCATCGACTCGATCAACTGATTGAGTTGGTTACAAAGTAGAAGTCCTCGATTCAGACTTGAGTCCGAAGCCACAATATCTGAAGTCAGTCTGAAGTTGATCCTTGACAATAAATTTTGCTAAGTCGATGTCGTTGCCTTTTTCCAACCAATGTGGTTGGAAAGATCTTGACAAGATTTCATCCGAAGTCAGTAGAAAGTCAATTCATGATAGTAATATTTTATCTAGTTGTTGTCGTCGTCTTCACCCAACCACACTAGGTGTCATCAGGAAGATCTTGACGAGGCTTTTTATCCAAAGTGAATATGAATTTGATGGCAATAATTTTGCCCAGTCATTGTCGTTGTCTTCACATGTGTGGTCCAAAAGATCTCGATAAGGCTTTTTATGTAAAGTCGATACGAAATTGATTGTAGTAGTTTTGCCAAATTGTAGTCATCATCTTCATCCAACCACATATGGTATGGTCAGAAAGATCTCGATGAGAGTTTTTGTATAGGTCATACCTTGGATAGAATATCTCCTTATAATTAATACTTTGCGATCATTGATTTGAAGGTCTTAGTTGTAACTAAGATATCTCCATAAGGTCAGTACATTCCGACCTAATCATCAGGGTCCATACCAGAGTCCGAATATCTTGGATCGGATTATATCCGATCATCTTTCTCTGAGGATCAAGGTCTGACTCGATTGTCTTAGATATATTCATGCAATCTTTTCGATCGTTTCTGATGACTTTAATAATGAGCAGCTATTGCCAACATTATTTGAGTATTTCATTTAGTCATTTTAATGAGAAACCTACATCAAAGCTCAAAACAAATATTTTGACTGATACAATTAATAGACACACAATTTACTGATAGTACATTCTCAAATTCTCGATATTCCATATCCAAGGAATGGGAGTTCTATCAATGTCTTCAATTTTATAAGCTCCAGATTTGATGACTCTAGTAATTCTATAGGGCTCTTTCCAATTCGGAGCTAGTTTGCCCTGCTTTATAGGTTTAAACACCTCAGCTTGATGAAGGACGGAGACTCCTAGATGGAATATCTTCAATCTAACTCATGCATTGTAGTAGCAGCTACTCACTACTGGTACAATATCATCTTAATTCGAGCTTATTCTCTAGTTTCTTTGAGCAAGTCCAAGTTCATTCGAAGTTGACTTAGATTCTCCTGTTTGTCGTAGTGTTCCACCCTGATCGTCGGCATCCCAATCTCAACAAGGATAACCGCTTCAGCACCAAAGATAAGGTTAAATGGCGTCTCTCCAGGAGGAGTCTGAAGAGTTGTTCGATAAGCCCAGAGCATGCTGTAAAGTTCTTCAATCTAGAATGCTTTAACTTGACCGAGCCTCAACTTCAGTTCTTGTGTGAGTTGCCACCTCGGATTCTCTATTTGACTATGGATGGCCTACCTAAGTGAGCTTATGGTCGATACGAAGTTTCGAGCAGAACTCTTTAAATTTTAGATTATTGGACTGTCACCCGCAGTCAATGATGATGCCTCATAGTAGTCCGAACCGATAAATAATAGATTTTCAGATGAAATTTTGAGTTTTAGAAATTAAACATATAATCCAGAGCACATGCCACTCGGAGCAATGAAACCAGTTTTCACCAATAATTTCCACAAAAGCACTCCCCATTCTTAAAATGGTGAAACTGCTTAACACCTCTGACAATTATCACTCAATCCAGCTGCCTTTGACATGAACATGATTGCAATATGGCGATCCCCACAAATTCTCAACTTCTCAAGAACTCTAACTGTTGCCCCAGGAGGCAATTTCATAAGCCCAAATCCAAGAGCTAACTTCTCACTGGGAGTAGCTAATGCATATTCCTTTTTCTCAGGATCAACATCATGCAGAACAAACTTGGTATTAAGTGGTTTTTACCAATAATTCCCACAAGAACACTCTCCATTTTTAAAATGATGAAACCGCTTAACATCTCTGACAATTATCTCTCTATCAGCTGCCTTTGACATGAACATGATCGCAGCATGGCAATCCCCACAGATTCTCAAGTTCTTAAGAACTCTAACTGTGGCCCCAGCAGGCAATTTCATAAGCCCGTATCCAACAGCTAACTTCTCACTGTGAGTAGATAATGCATACTCCTTTTTGTCAGGATCAACATCCTGCAGAACAAACTTGGTATCAGGGACATATCCCAGCTTCCTCATCTTGACTCCAAGTATCTCGAGGAATCTGTATACTTCCTCCACCTCAGGGTGTCTTGCATCATTGACAAGGAACACATGAACCTTATTTGCAACTTCAATCCAGCTGCATCCAGGCTCCTTCTTCACCCCGCGATCTTTCATCAATTTCCTAACCCTCAAGACATCATCCCACCGCCCAACAGCAGCATAGATGTTGGATAAAAGGACATATGTTCCATCATGCTGTGGTATCATCTTAAAGAGCTGCTCCGCTGCATAAATTCCAAGATCCATGTCCCCATGCATTCTGCAGCCTGATAGAACAACCTCCCAAATACATGGGCCTGCCTCAAAGGGCATTGATTCAACTACATCCCTAGCTTCTCCAATACGCCCAGCCCTGCCTAGTAAATCTATCAACCGGGCATAATGATCTTCCCCTGGGCTAATACCATAATCGCGTTTCATGGATTCAAAGTATCGAAAGCCTTCATCTACCAAGCCCGCATGATTGCAGGCCGACAGGACTGATAGGAAAGAGATGCGATCGGGAAATATACCCTCCCCAATCATGCGGTCGAAAAGCTCAATTGCCTCTCTCCCATGTCCATGATGCCCAAGGGCCGCAACCATTGCATTCCAAGATACAGCGTCCACATTGGGCATCAGAAGGAACATGAGGTGTGCTTCCTCCAGAGCTCCACACTTTGCATACATCGTCAAAAGAGCATTTCCGGCCGAGTTGCTTGATTCATAGCCAAACTGCATGAGCTGTGCATGAAGCTGCCGCCCATGCTCCAATGCTCCAATATCACCACATGCAGCAACTGTGCTTGCATACGTATAATCACAAGGCTTGGTGCCCGCAGCCCTCATTTGACTGAACAACTTCAGACCCTCCTCAGCAAGCCCATTGTGTACAAACCCCGAGATCATCACCATCCATGCCAACTCATTCTTATGAGGCATAGCCTGAAAAATTGCAAGTGCAACATCAATGCGACCACAATTCAGATATCCTGTCAAGATGGCATTCCATGAAACGGGATCTTTTCCTTTAATATCATCAAAAATTCTTTTTGCAGCATTGATCTTTCCAAACTTCGAGTATAGGGTGACTAAAACATTCTCGACTGGCAATGCCGATTCAGGATTGAAGTCAGGTCCTGAACGAATGATGTGGGCATGAACAGCTTTTCCATGATTGAAAAGCCCGGCATTTACACAAGCACTGAGCACACTTGTGTAAGTGAACTCATCAAGTGGGATACCAATTGAATTCATCCTTCTAAACATGTTCAATGCTTCTAAAAAAAGCCCACAATGCACATATCCCGAAATCATTGCATTCCAAACCACATCAAACCTTCCTTCCATCTTGTCAAAAACTTGGCGAGCTTCATTTATATCACCTTGCCTGACATACCCGACAACCGTTGTGGTCCAAGTGAGCTCATCTCTCTCGACCATTCTATCAAACACCTCCCTCGCAATTACCGCTGTCACAGGGGAATCACACCTGAAGTATAGAGCAATTAAGGCATTTGAAACAGGGATGACGTGCTCCGTGCCGGACTTCACCACGGTGCAATGGAGCTGCCAGCAATGATCGAGTTCAAGACCAATGATGGCGGCTGCGGCGCTGAGAACTCCGGTGAAGGTGTAGTCGTCCGGCCGGAAGTCATCCCGCAGCATGTCGCGGAAGATGGCGAGGGCCGGCAGGCCGTCGCCGGCGCGGGCATAGCTGGAGATCATGGCGTTGTAGAAGACAGTATCCCGGGCAGGGAGAGGGATGCAGTCGAAGAGGCGGCGAGCGAGGGGGAGGCAGCCGGCGGCGGCGTAGGCGTTGACGAGGGAGGTGGCTGCAGCGGCCTCGGCAGGGGCGGCGTCGAAGAGGTGGCGGGCGGAGGGGAGGTCGCCAGCCTTGGCGTAGATGTCCACGAGGCGGTTGAGGATGTGGGCGCGGGGCTTGAAACCGAAGGCGAGGATGTGGGCGTGGAAGGCGCGGAGGCGGAGGAGGAGGGGGTGGATGGCGTCGACGGCGGCGGCTTTGGGGAGCGCCGCGGCGAGGAGTTGGAGGTGGGTGGCGAAGCGGTTGGCGAGTTTGTGGACATCGAAGGGTTGGAGGGAGAGGAGGGGAGCAGAGGGAGACGATGGGGGCATTCCCTCCCATCCGCGCGCGCGAATGGGCTCGCTGGATTGAAGGACAAATATAATTGACAGCTGCTAACATCAGGGAGAAGGTGCGATTTTGGTAAATTAACCATCTATTCTATTTTTTATTTAACTAGCTTAGGACCCGTGCGGTGCACCGAATATAATTTTTTTTAAAATATATTATTTTATTATTTTATTTTATTATATTTATTTTATATATATTTAAAAAAATTAAAATAATAAATAATTATATTTTATGTATAATATAAATTATAAGTTACAGATAAATTTTATGAAGACCGACGATCTTGATTCCTTCAAGCTTCTTTATAAATTTATTATTTTTTATTATTTATATCTTTAATCATTTTTAAACATTTTCAACTCTGTTTTTTCTTCTCCTTCATTTTTTTTCTCGCACATTCCCCAATTCTTCTAATAGTAGAGCCGACAATATTATCCATCGACCACCACTGCCACTAACGATAGTAGCATTTTCGAGCTCGAAATGGGACGAAAATATACAAATATAATGATAGATGGCCGTTTTATGAAATATCGATAAAAAATTTTAAAGATCTAAATTTTATTTTTTTAAAAAAAATTGTCTCTCTTGACATTAAGAAAAGGAGGCTACACTTCCAGATTTAAAGTAGCCCAAAATAGTTTGCAAGCTCTCCAACTTGATTAAAAAATAAAAAAATAACTTTTTCAATTAATGAAGATAAAATCACTATCCAATTGTTAATACTTTATTGATTAGTTATGGTTCAATCAGTATCCATCCAATCTACAAAGACTACACCATACATCGATCCCAAAATAAATGGTTAGATGTCAATCATCACTCATCAGTATTCTAGTCATCTCCCAACAGTCGGATTATCACATATCAACATTGTGGCATCATTTGCCTTTTTTTTTTTGATAAAATTATATCATTTGCTTTTGGCGCAAGTAAGAGGGCTACCATCGAAAGTCCCCTCGTTTGGTAGCAAGCTGAGTGCGTGCTCGCCTCGAAGATCGGGTTAGAAGTCTCATGATCCACTCACTCGCGGCTCCCTCCCACTTTTCCCAAAACCCACGACATCTCCCTATATCCCCTCGCCCTCCAACGCATCCCATCCGCCTCCTCCCCTTCTCCCATTATCCTCCCCACCATCGCCCCCACCACCCCGTTCTCCTCCACCACTGTGCACCCCCCACCCCCACCCCTCCGCTAGCACCGACCGCCAGTCGAGGGCACCTTCCACCCCAGACAGGTCTGCCTCATCATCGAGGATCTCATCACTAACGACGCCTCCGTCCTCTAGACCACCACCCTACTCCGCACCGAGGGCCTTGAGGTGCATGATGCCATCATTGTCATCGACCATGAGCAGGGCAACCGTGAGAATCTTGCTGCCCAGAGCATCTACCTCCACGCACTCACTACGCTGTCCAACATCCTTCGGGTGCTACACTGGCGGTAGATCCTCATGTAGGTCCGCGGTCAAGGGCAGTAGAGGAAACCACCATCGGTAGGCTTTTCCTTCAATGACAAGGTAGGGGGCTATAGCATCCTCTGAACTCTCCATTGCTAGGATCCTCGGATAGCGTCTATGCCAGCGGGCTTCTACCTCTACCGCTCTTTACCTCGCTGCATTCGACCTTTCCCTCTCCCTCGGCCATGGGGCCTCTGTCGAGATCTTCTGCGACCTCTTCCCCGATAGCAAGTCCATCGATGGTCTGTCGAGGTCTTATCCTTGCATTGTTCGTTGGCCTTTCTCCTTTTTTTCCCATTGGTCCACCACCTCGATGGCCTCTTCTCTTTTTTTTCCAAGAACACGTGGTGGCCTTTTCTCTATTTTTTGAGGACACGTGGTGAATGGAGGCTTCTCCATGAAGGAGCCTCCATTTTAATATATATAAATATATTAAAACTAAAATAACCAAATTTTTTCATGCGTTGGATCCATGACCGATATTAAAATCATAATTAAAATGGAATTTGAATATCAAAGAAGAGTTGGGATTAGATTTTCAAAAATTGAGATACTCTTATTCCCTTTTAAAATTCAAATAAAAATGGAACTCCATCCAACCAAAATGCTTGAATGAAAGCCACACATTCTTATTTCTATATTAGCTCAATTTTTTCCAACCAAACGTGCTCTTAAAAGTCACTAATTGAAGGTTATATTTGATTGAAAGTACTGATAATTGTGATTTTTTCATATGTATGGATGGTTGGCATGTGCAATCACCGTTGAAGTTATGGGTGATTGGCAGCTGTAATCACCAAAGCTATTTCAATTTTCATGATGTTATAACTCTCTTATTAAGAATCAACATTATCTCTCCCACCTTGACATAAGTTCATATCATTTTTTTTAATTATATTTTTTTTAATTGATAGATGTCTTATAGCTCATTTTTTTATTTTTTACTCCCTTGAGGGTGATTGATATAATGAGTAATTCTTTGTACATTGCATGTGGTGCAGAAAAAATACATCGTCCTACTTGATTGGGCCACATAGCTATCATTTTCTAATGTGCATTTAATACCTACAGTTCTATTTTTTCATTTGAAATTTTGAATGATGAAAATATCTCTTATCTTCTAAAAAATTATGACATCATGTGGCCATATTATAACATCCTACAGTCAAATCATGACTTTCTATTCATAATTTGTTCACAAAATGTCATAAGAAAGAGAAAGATATTTTCATCATTTAAAAATTTTATAAATTTTTAATGACGAAAATACCCTTTCTTTTTTATAACTTCTGAAAAAAATTGATTTTCTGTATGCAGGAAGTTATAATTTGACCATAGGATATCATAATATGGCCACAGGATGTTAAAAATTTTTTAGAACAGAAAGGCATTTTTGTCATTCAAAATTTTAAATAAAAAAGTACAACTATGAGCATTAAATGTGCATTAGAAAATAGTAGATACGTGTCCCAATGTGATTGGATGGTGCACTCCACATCAATCTTATTGCACCATATATAGTGCATAAAGACTTCCTCTTGATATAACTCTACCATGGGCTTCAACTCTAGTGTGCCTCGTATCAGTACTTGAACCTATCTATTGAAAAATGTTTGTTTGCATCAGTAGTATGCACTATATTTCTAATTATGGAGTAACTTGGGCAAACTCTGTTGCAGTTAATGTTTATTAAAGTTGTCAGAATCTTATTTATTGTAGAATCTTGGATATCACGGCTGCTACATATTGCTTACAAATCTTAACATATCAGTCCATTGTAGAATCTTAGATATCACAACTGCAATATATTGCTTACAAAATCTTAGCATATCAATCCATTATAAAATCTTGGATATTGCAGCTGCTATATATTACATAGCAAATCTTGGCATATCAGCCCATATCACCCTCCAATGGTTATGGGATCTGATTGTCATATTTATATTAAATCTTAGCATATCAATCCATTATAAAATCTTGGATATTGCAGCTGCTATATATTACATAGCAAATCTTGGCATATCAGCCCATATCACCCTCCAATGGGATCCGATTGTCATATTTATATTTAGTATATGTATGAAATCCTAGGATTTTGCTATTGTATTATCTTATATCAGGTCTCTACTATCTTTCTCATAATCGTGTGATTGTATCATTGTATTCTACTATATTTGGTCCCTAAAGTCAAAGGGCTCAACTTGTACATAAGGCACACTAGTGCCATGAACATGATAAGAAATTCAAATCTCTTTTTCAATCCAAATTTTTCATGGTATCAGAGCTATCTTCATAGCATAGGATACTTATCACCAGTAAAAACTTAAGAAAGCAGTACCATGCTTGGATTGTCTGAGTGATGGAGAAAGCATAGAGACACTACATTAACACTTGGATTAGAAATAACAGTAGAAGAGGCCATGATGGTTAGATGGAGAATAAAGGACCAAAGAATATAAATACTAAAAGAGGATAATAGGAGAATAAGAAAGAGGGTTGATTGATCAAGGAAAAATGCGCTTTGATATCATGAATAGAGCTCTATAGCTAATAGTTCCTCACATATTTCATATAGATCCATAACTAATCGAGGCATGTCCTTCTCCAATTTCAACATTAGTAGGGAGAATGAAGCATCAAACATCGACTTCCTACTTGCACTTGTGGAGCAAAAAAAGAGTTGAATCGGATCTTCCAAGATGAAAGGATTTTTCAATTCCTTATAAGGGTTATAATGACTCTTTTTCAATGGTTTAGAGTTAGATACTCACCATGGAGTCTTTACCTATAATAAGTAAAATTTTTTATCTGATTTTGCAAGAGGAAAAATAGAAGACACTATAAGTCAAACCCATGTAGACTCTTGAAGGCACTACCATGGCTGCTTCGCACTTTGATAAGCATGGTTCTAGTCATTCTAGTAATTGAGGTAGCAGCCGTGATATCCAAAATTCTATAATAGATGAAATTCTAACAAGTTTAATAATACCGAACTTACTCCTAGCTGGTCTTATATTGTAATATCACATCAAAATCATGAAACCAGAGTGACATAGTAGAAGTATGATAGGCCCATGACCCACAAGTCGCAGCATCAAAATCTGGCTCTGATATTAGAGTGGCTTTCGTATGTTTATTCTTTTTTTATTTTAAGAAAAAGTTTATTCTCATATTCTTTGCTCTTTTGCTTTTTTGTATTCACATTTTCTGTTTTGAACCATGATTGCCTGTTCTTTCGTTTTCTGAATAGACAATTTTTCTATTGTTTTGCTTTTTAAAGACATGAGTTGACAAAAAAAAATTTCTCTACCGTTTTTTGAAAACATGAGTAGACCCAAAAAAAATGCATTCAAACTTTTTTCAAAGAAACTCCATTTATCAAGTTCTCTGTTCTTCTAATTTTTGAATTCACTAGTTTTTGTTTATCTCTAATTCTCTGTTTGATTGATTTTTGAAGAACCTAAGTGACAATTTTTGTTTGTTCTCGGCTCTTTAGTTTTCTGAAGACACCTAACTAGAACAAAAAAACAAAAGGGAAAGAAAATAAAAAAAGGGAATGCATGCTAACTTTCTATCATCCACTAGATTGGTGAGTAACAGTGGCTTCTACCTGGTAACTTCCACATTTTAGTTTTTCTTAGTTGATCAAAATATCATGTGCATGCTTATGCAAGCAGCTCCCTGAATTGAACTACCTGTATTCCAAAGAGATGCTTGAAGGCAGACGCAAGAGCAAGATATAAAGATATTCTGTTGCCTTTTATATGCTCTGGTTCCCACTCATCTGATACTACAACCTGAGCTCAAAGGCCTAAATATTTGAGAAAGTGTTGAATTACTTGGCAACATCAATGAGGTAGACTTATATATGACTTCCAAATGAGTCATGGAAAACTAACACCAAAGCTTCCTTCTCCTCGTAGTGAACATAGATCAACAATGGGGACAGCCTGCAAAAAAACAACATTTAGTCTGCAGATGTTGCACCATGAAATCCAAAGAATGCAATTCATATCATCAAATGTCATGATGGCCTAATTAAAAGAGTTCAATTTATATTAAAATGTAACAAGCATATAGCAGAAGGTGATTTCCTTACAATGCAGCACCTTAAAAATGCTACATTAGAACAAAAATTAGGACGAAAAAGAAAGTATATTTTGAAAAATAAAGCCTTGGCCCATTGAATGTATTCCCATCTGCATGTTGCATGAAGATCACCTTTTCTGGGGAGTTGCATGTCAAACCAAAATTCAGGTGAGGATTATAAAGTTCTCTTCCTCTCCTCATGATTCAATGCCTTGTTTGAAGTGGATATTGAAGCTCAGATGTCACCCCTAGAGTGCAGCTGTTTCTGTGGAGATGAGTATTTGGCACAACTTCAGTGTCATCACTCATCTCACCCAGGATATAGAAGATGTAACTCAGATATCCAGATTTAATGTCAGTGCTTCTTCAGTAACTCTAAATCCATGGCTGTTTGGAGTACTCTTATTTAATAGCATAGCTGCACTTCCATCATTCTGACCACTCTGGAATTTTTCCAACTTCTAGAAATGGATAAGGTTAATGAACAAAGGAATTCAATTATTGAGCTGACTGCATGAGATTGTCAGATCTGCCCTCTCTCTCTCTCTCTCTCACACACACACACACACTTTTCAGAATTCTGGTGCATGTCCATGCAGGCTACATCATCCATGACCGTACGGCTGGATCTTGGCTGCCAGAGCTATCCCTGTGCAAGGAAAGAAACTTTAGTTCCATTGACTGAATTCTAAGCACCTTGGGAAGGTATCTATGAAACTGTTTCAACCCTACAACTTTTCAAACTTGTTATTGAAGGGGTTTCCTCTACCATATTCAGCTGAATTAATGGTCATGGGGACTGTTTGCATGGATATTTAAGGAAGATCGAGTGCTTATCGATCACTATAATCAGCTTCAATGCCTCTCATATCTTTGGGGAAGGCAATCAGGTCAGTGATCACCTCACAAACTTGGCATGTGTGTTGCCCAAAGTCAAGTGCTAGACTTGGGATATCTCTATCTATGAAACTTCATTTCTGGGATTATAATTAGGGTTAACCCTTGTCCCAATCACAATAAAAAAATAATAATGGTAAGAAGAAGAAAACAAATTGATCCCTCTATCTTATTCGAAAGCTGGAATAGTATCATCTTTCCAAGTTTGTTTATGTCAATTCATTTTAGCAAGGGGTTAATAATATACATCATTCCTCAACACCCCCTCCCATGTGGCCCGGACCACGCACATGGGAGTCACAATTGACTCAAGATAACAGGTGGTACAAAGAAAAATTGGCTTGAATGATGATTTAAAGCCATGATCGTTGGCTTTGATACCATAATAACTAACCATTAGACCCTAAAAGCCGAAGGTGTCAAGGCATCAATAATGAATATCAGGCCTTGGCAAATAGGATCATAAGTTTAATGTGAAGAAGTGATCCATTCTCTATATTTTGAGTTGTTATTATTTTTACACTTATCGAAACTTTCAACCTATCCTTTACAACCCCTAATAAGAACTGATATCACTTGTTGATTTTTGCATCAAAATTTCACATAAATATTCTATGCAACAATGCGCCAAATTTCGGTTTATCCATTAAAATACAGTTTTGTGAAATCCATAGGTACTTTCCCTTTTTCATTTTCAATAAACATAAAATGGCATGCATGAGAGGATTCCCCTTCCACATACCCTTTGCAACAAATTACTAGCAATAATAGCATTGCAAAGAAATCTCAAATCTAAGTTTTCATATGCAATACTAGGTGGCTTCTATGGACACTATCGACTTAGCATTTATAAAGGAATCAAATGGTAAATCCCTTAGGCATATGAATAAATGAAAGAAGAACGGTAGTCTGCCATGCATTTCTAATGATGCCACCTAGTCAACTATTTATCTTCCTACCTCCATGTCCATTTTCTGGTCCATCCATGACTTTCTCTACCCCCCATGAATAAATTGCACTTACAGTGGCAATGACGCTGTAGGGAATCTCCTCCTCCCTTCGCTCTTGTGACATGCTGTGTTTTCTTCCAGTGGAAATATAGTTTTGTAGCATCTCTATAAAGAAAGCACCTCAAGAAAAAACAATAAATTAGATAATGCATTTCAGAGAGTTCCATCAATAACATTTCTATGAATAATGGTGAGGACACCACCAACATTTAAATGTTAGAATAACCCTAATCAAACACTTTGGCAAACATCAAGGCTCAAACTTGGGAGGATGCAAAACTCTAGGCTATGGCTCAGTTGGCAAGGGTTCCATCTATATCACATGTAAAAATTGTCTCCCACCCAATCATTATTTTATGCCTTTTGTGTTGTTTTAATGCTCTAAAGTATGCTTCTGAACTATTTGTATTTTGTCCAACATCCGGCTGATTTGAACTATCCGTTAAGGCTCAATTAGATGGAGGTTAATTTTAGCAAACTCGTTGTTTCCAGTTTGTTATTTAGAAAATTAAGCCTATTCTTGGTCTAGATCAGAGCATAATCTCTGACCATTTGATCTAGCTATAATGAGGAAGAAGAAGGCAACTCCGCTAACATCAGAGTGGCGCAGCGGAAGCGTGGTGGGCCCATAACCCACAGGTCCCAGGATCGAAACCTGGCTCTGATAGTTAGATAGCTTCCCAACACTTTTTTTTTTTTTTTTTTTTTCCCCTTTTCATTTTTTTAACCCTTTACCCATCTCATGCATTTAAAAGGATGTTAAAATCGAAGTTTCCTACCACGCTGTTGGAACTTAAAACCACCCTTAGGCAAAAACTTGCCTGGATTCATCGGCAAAATATGTACAAGACCTAAGCATTGATTCCTCCCCAAATGAATTTGAAATGACACTGGAGAAAGCCGGCAAAAATATCATGGATTATATTCAAAAGGTCCACAGAAAAAGTGCAGTCTGTATTTTAACATGTTCGATCTAAATCAACACCCTTGCATGAAACAATGAGGATTAGGCATGAAGAGTTCTTCATAAAACTGCAGTATATGCTATACTCTGAAGGTTTCCAATGCTAAAGCAAAATATTATAAAAGGAACAAATTATGCATGCCATACTACAGCAAAAAACTTATCAGAAAACATAAAACTTGGTCAGCATAAGGTGATAAAACATTCTCTCTCCATGTTTATTGTGTCAAATGGGAGGTGGGGGGTGTTAAGACTATGATAAAGTGCTGGATCCATAATTTGCAATGCAATCTTCTCACTACTGTAAAGATGCAACTCCATTTCGAACATAGCATGCAGCCTCTGCATGCAAACTGTATTGTTTCCTTTCGCAGTAGCCCTATAAACCATCAAGACTCGATTTTTTCACACTTAATATCATTCAGCCGTAACTTTGGCAACGAAGCCATAAACAAAACGATGCCAGATCCAATGATTTAGAGCATGTAGATGTTTCTGTATTCAAATTTATGAGCATTTTAGTGGCATCAGTGCACATGCAGAACTTGTCTACTAGGTGGGTGGGAGGGGAAAGGCACTAGGAAATAATAACTAAGAGTGCGTTTGGTTAGTCATTAAAAAAATATTTTTTTTATTTTTTGATTTTTAAAAAATAAAAATCAAAAAGCAATATTTAGTAACACCATGAAAAATAAAAAGTAAAAAATCAAAATCAAAATAATTACTTTATATGTAAAGAAAAAAATTTTTACTTTACAAAACTTGCTTTTCTGCTTTTTTTGCTTTTCTACGTCTAAAATGCCAAATCAAAAAGTAAAGAGCTCGAATCCTTCTCCCTTGTCGAGCTCTTCAACTCCCCACCTCCTTTTCCCTCCCTTTTGAACCTTTCTTCCTCGTTGAACTTTTCACCTGCCATCCCCAAATTTTGCTTTTTACTTTATAGCAACGTAGTTATCAAATATACTTTTTACTTTTTTGCTTTTACTCAATAGCAAAATTCAAAAAAAAAATAAAAAATATTTTAAAAAAATAAAAATCAAAAAGTGTAACCAAACGCACCCTAAATAAATAAAAATGAAAGTTGTATCAAAATATCAATAATAAAATACTAAAAAAAATATTGAAGTTGTGCTAGCTGTCCTTTTTGTACATTCCCGAGCCCTATCAACTATGCACATATTGTTGCTATTCTAAATTCCTAATGGATGCTCTTCATTTAAATCTATTCATACTTTAAAACTAAATATAAGAAAGAAATTAAATGCTAATTAAACTAAAAATGAATACATATTGCACCATAATTTTGCATTTCACCATAAATAAGGGTGCTTCTTATTTGCGACTGAAATTAAAATCAGAATGGATTGAAATAGAAATTAGAATAGTCATATCTATCAACGTGTTAGGTTCATAACCATAATCAAATTCGGAATCAAAATAAGATTTGAATACAGAGGGAGAGTGGGGATTGGATTTTGAATGATTAAGACATTTCTATTCCTTTGTAGAATCAAAATAGGAATGGAGACTCCCAATCAAACGGCTAGAATAGGAATTACTCATTTTTATTTCCATTTTAGAGTTCAACTCCCTCCAGCCAAACACACCCTAAGTACTATGACTTTGTGAAACCCATTACTTAAAAAGCATCTAAAATTACTAGAACAAATCACAAAAACAAGATGCATGTGATCAATAAAATTCAGGAAAAGAGAGAATAAGAATATAGTTGGATTTGTTTAACCAAAAGATAAACAGAATATGTCATTAGTCATCATAAAATGCATGTCTTAATATTCCAAATCCAGATTTTCAAGCTTACATATTTCAATGTTCAATCACTATGTGAAATAAATCAACTTGGATGATATTTGGGAATAGGGAAGGTGTGATATTCAATGGAAGCAAAAAAAGAGACATTGGAGGGGGAGAGAGAGAGCGAAAGAGATATAATAATGGGAGAGCTCTGCATAGGCCATATTCTTCCTTGTTTCTTCTCTTTACTTTCTTTCTTATTTTTAGGAGAGCGAGGAGAGCATTGTGAGTATTTAGAGAGATTTTAGGTGGGCAGTTTTATTAGAAACAATGGATTGGGAGTTAATTCTCATTATTTGTTCCCAATCAAAAAAAATTCTCATAATTTATTGATACAGGGAGAGGGTGAGAGAGAGGAACAAAAGAAAATGGAGAGATTTTAGGAGTAGTTTCAATGGAAATAATATATTCTCCTTTTCATCATTTCTTTATTTGCATAAACTTGACGAAATCCAATTGTCAAGACTCATATTTCAAAAGAGTGGTATTATTTGAAAAGTTCTAGAGAGTCATCTACTTTTTGGGCTAAATTTTTTTTGGATGCCCACCAACCCATAAGAAATTATTAGGTAGACTAGGTCCATCGTGAACGTCTAATAAAATCATTCTAGTATATATTATTATTACACATAAAAAGAAAAATGAAGAGAGAAAAGAGATTAAAAATTTTATCTTAGGTTTATGGTGAATCTGAACCACCTAATAATTTCTCCAACCCATGCTTTGATAAAGAACACATGATGCTTAACCTGACCATGGAGATGATCAATTAAGTAAATTTCCTAATAATGATGTCCATGGCTCTTATAATGCTATAAATAGCTATTTTGATGTCATTTTTAGAAAATGTCAGGACAATGAAATTACATATATGATCCACAAGGTAGTAATAACAAAAATAAAATATACATATAAAATAATATAAAAATAGTTTCATCACTAGTAATGCACTTTAGTATAACATCTATATGATATAGTCATGTCAATACACATTTAACTATGAATATATAAAAATTTTTACTAGGCTGTAAATCTTAGACCACCTATTTCTTTTTTTCCTTTCAACATTGCAGGATATTTAGTACTTGGCTATAGTTAGGATAATGGGTAAAAAAAGAAATAGATAGAGCATTATTGATATCAGTCAAATGATTGAATTTTGTAATTGTACAAGTTTTTTTGATTGTTATAAATTGAGATTAGTATTGTTCATCAATATTAAAGTTGTTACAAATTTACAAGCCTTGTATACTCTCTTGGGTCTTGTCCTAGAGAGTTTATAGCCATCTCACATGATTGACCTGGATAGTAGGTTAGGACATGATGCCAGCCTTCTCAAGAGACATCGACAAGAAGAAGAGGATAAAGATTCTTAATCAAATTGATAAGAATAGTATTGAATCGAATCGAAATCTACTTTTTTCTGTCTATTAGAAAATTTGTTTATTGATATTTTTTGAATGTATCTTTTTGCCCATCAGACTAGATGGTCTCTGAAATTGAAAGCAATGCAAGCTTGTTATACAGCGAGAGCAATATTTTCTACATATGTGTTTTTTGATTTGTTCCACTTCCTTCTTTTTAGCCTTTCTCCTTTTTTTCATTATTTTAAATCTTAGATTTTGGAGAATGAAAATTTATTGTTTAGCTTGATTTTGTTTAAAGACATTTTCTTTAAGTTTTTGTATTGGGGATGGCCATTTCCTCATATTTATTTTAAAGATTTGATTTTACTCCTATCTAACTCAAAATAATGATTTTTTTTTGTTTGTTTGGGGATGGGTGTTTTGCTTATATTTTTTTAAGATTTGATTTTTTTTTTGTTGCATGAAAAGGCATGATCATTTTGATTTTGGATCATGGGTGATGGTTGGATATTTGTAGTTGAACAAGAATTATGAGGCAGCAAATATGGACATCTCACTCGCTTCACCTCCTCTCTCATATAATGTCATCTCTTCTTCAAACTACTTAAAATAGTATTTATTTTTACATATATTGCAGTTTATTTATTTGCAAAATATATTTCACAAGAAATATTATCTCTTATTCAAAAATTAAGATTTAAAACTTTAAAATCTATATCCTTATAAGTCATTTTTTATGTTTATTTATTTTATCTTCATTGTGTCACCATGGTATCTTGCTTGCAAATGATTAAATGAATAAATCAATGTGTTAATTACCTTAATTAGTTAGTTAAATATAGAAATATTAGGCTTTTTATAGATCTTTTGAGGTACAACTAAAATCCATCTTATTTGCTTTTAGAAGTCCTATAGATTTCTTATGTGGTTAAGAGTGGGAGGAAGATGTGCCACAATTCCTGAAATAGGGGATACAAAAAATTATCTTTCATAAGAAATTAGATATCCTTATATTATTAGGATTTTGTGCTCAAAGAGTCCTTCAATTATTGTTTGGGTAGAGGACCGTGCTTATTTTGCTTCTTTTATGGCACGATGATCAAAGTTTGGACTGATCTAGGCCATTTGTAGTCTAAATTATTGTTAGTTTTATCTACTCCAAACTTTCGACCTTACTCTTTCTTCAACTCAAACCAATGCCAATTGTCTATGTTTTTCTCCATCTAATCTCTCCAATGATCCTTATAACTTACAGTAGCAGGCCAACATAGCTTTTCAATCTATGCTTGAGATATGAGGGGACACATATCAATTCAAGCAGTGAGAGAAGGAAGTAATTGTTTCAATCTACTTAAGTCTAACCTCTTGAAGAGGAAAAAAATAAGAGAATTGCAAAAGTAAGGCTGTAAATTTATTTTCTTTCATTAATTTAAAAATCAAACTAATTACAATCTTCATATTTATAGTATTGAGGTTTCTTCTAAAATCCCAATTTGATCCCTCTTCTAATTAAAGAGGTTACAAGTCTTCTAAAATAGCCATAACTTATGAAAATAATTACAAAAAAACTCAAATATCTTGGAAGCTAGATGTTGACTTCTGTATCAACTTTGTCTTCTATCATATATAGCCTAATTTCTCCTGAAATGGAAAATACAACTCAGTTAAAAATTTTTAAAATTTTGTTTGATCGAACATGTCGATGCCTAAATGGCCTCAAAATAGGCATGCTTGGAGCTTGAGAGTCTATTCTTAATGATGATCTTGTTCAAGGCATAATTGTTGATGCATATCCACTAATCACCATGAGGGTTTGGCCCTCGAACCATAGGCAACCCACATGATGAATTGCATGATTTTATCACTCTCTGCTTGAGCAACTCAATAATTTATCTCTTGATCTCATCATTGTTTGTGATTGAGTTGCAATAGAGGCCTAGGTTAGGCAAGGGTGCATCTCTAACTAGTTGCATCTCATCCTCTATAGCTCTTCAAGGTGATAGCCCCTTTATCTCTTGAAATAAATTTAGAAATTTTTTGGTAGCTGAGTAATCTCAACTTTCTAATTAAAATTCACCGTCTCTATTAGAAGACTCAATCTCTCCTGAATGACATGGCCTTTTTTTAATATCAATAATATGAATTTTTTGCGGGTATTGACTAGCATCTTCACCTGCACAACAATCAAAAAGTCAATTTATTTTTATGTCATGGTAGTCTTAGTCAAAAACTCTTTCCTATCTTTTATAAATCAATACTCATGCATCAACTTTAGAAGATCACATCCTCATCTCATAGATAGGGGCTCCCAAGGATCATCCGATATGAATAGAGGAAAATTAGTTCAAATATTACCTCTTCAATATACCCCTTAGTTGTATAAATTTGAGAAGGTATGTTGTTTGGTGCCTTTCAACTTGACATCCTTTTTTATCTAGCCAAAATGGTAGAGACATAAATATAGGGAAGTTTGTAGCACCAATTTTTCAATCAGGATTCAAAGAGGAGGTTTTTCAGTTACCAAGGTCTATGATCACATCAATGGTACTCTACTTCACTTAAATCTTTAACCAGAAAAGATCCCATCTGGCTTCTATGTCTACTTAAGTTGCTGCCTCAAGGTTTCTCACTATCAAGCTTAAGTAACTCCTCAACCTTGGTCACATGAAGTATCACCTTTCTTTCTTCTTGGGATCTTGCTTTGGCTATTTTTTTTAGGCTATTACTTGGGTTGAAGCTTTTAGTATTTCTCTTTTATATATCCAACAATCTTACAATGATCATAGTAGTTTTTTTAAGTCATATTGGCTTTGTTCTTGTTCTGCTTCTGTTTTATCTCAATTTGCTATTACTTTTGTCATGGTTCTTCGATTTTTTAGCCATCTTACCATCCCATGGCTTGTTATTCTCTTTAATCCTTATGGCCTTTATGTTAGTTTCACAGATGTCATTAACTTTAAATGCTTTAGTTCCTTAATTTCTAATATTCTCATGAAGTCTTTGATGTACTTTATGAAGATTGCATAATCATTAATGGAAATCCCCAAAGAGACGCTTATTTATAGAACTTAGTGATATATCCTAGAAAGATTATATTTTTGTCAAAGGTACTACCACTTAATCTACTAATTATTTTTTCATGGTTGATTGGGCCAATTTCTTTCTTTTTTCTTTTAATCAAGATTTTGAAATTTTGTCCATGATAGATTACAAAAATTATTACTTCTCATATAAGAATTCTATCAAATAAGAGTATGACTGAAAAGCTTCAACAGGACAAAACTACTTTTTGGAATTGGTAGAACCATATATCATGGAATAGTTCTTTAGTTGATCCAAATACTTACTCAATTTTTTAGTATTGATGGCTTTATCATACATAGGAATCTTGATTCAAGCTTTAACTTTGAAAGATTGAATAGATGGATTTTGAGTACTCATGTATTGATCCATTTTTTGTTAGATGATGGATCATCATCTCTTGATGTTTGAAAAAAACTTCACGATGAGCTGCTCGTGCTTGAATTGTAGGTGTTAGTTGAAAAACAAGCTTGATAAGTTTTGGGATCTTCTCTTCTAGTTAAGGCATCCCTTTGCATCATCTATCAAGATAGATATAATAAGCTTTCTCGTCCCTATTCTTTGATGTACTTTAAGCATCAAAAGCTATTCTAACTTTATCGCTTATAGGTTTGGACCATAGATTAGAGCCCCCATTAATTAGAAGATGATGCTTCGATACCAGCTTGGTCTAATTAAAGAGAGAAAGAAATAATTCCTTTAGTCCACACAACTCTGATCGTCCAAATAGAATAATTAAAAACAATCAAATTTATGATAATAGGTTCCTAAGCTCCTCCTTTTTTTATTAGTTGAATAATAAAATTGATTACAATATCTTTATTTATACTAGCGAACTTCACTCTACAAATTCTAAGTTGGGTTTGTCTTTTAATTAAAAGATGTTACAATATTTCTAAAATAGCCATTATTTGTGAAAATAATTACAAAAAAGCAAAAATTTTGTAAAGCCGGATCTTGATTTTTGTATGAACTTAGTCTCACATCATGCCTTTCAGTTCCTCATGGATTGGAAGATTGACGTAGTTTAAAAGTATTCAAAATAGTAAATTTTGATTTAGTCAAGCATTTTGGAGGTCTAAATGACATCAAAATGAGATTATTCGAAGCTTTATGAGTATACTGGTAGGTTGCAACATTGTAGATATCAAAAGTTATCCAATTTCAAGAAAAAACATATCCCAAATAGACTTCATATGTAAAAATTATGTTCTCCTAAAGTTTTATTATACAACTAGTTTATAACCCTGTCCAATACACGGGATGCAATCAAATCTCAAAAATATATATCCTAGAGCATCTGCATGAAGGAGATAAGCTAAATTAGATGGAAGAAGTGAAAGCCCTTCAAAGTCCCCATCTTCTTGTATTCCCTCATTAACTAACTATTCAGCTAATTGGTTTACTTGTCTAAAAATATTAGTTGCCTTGAAAGCAAGTATATTTTGCCTGATCTACCAAATATCTTTAAGGGCATTTTATGAAGCATAGTTCCCCCATAGGCCGGCCTCTTAGCTCTACATATGAAATTGAACACATGGGTTTAGTCTTGTATGTAACATGAATTAACCATCCTAAATAATCCCTTATCACAATCGTGCTATTGATTTGAATTCCTCACCATTCCATGAAAATTTACCTTCAAAACTCCAAGGGGTGGGAAAAATCAATGAACCTAGATGGCGTGATTAATTGAGTAGTCCTGAGGAATAGTACTTTCTGAGTATCTTACTGTTGTAAGAAAGGGTTCTCTAATTCTAGACGACAGAGATTCCCTAGCAAGAATAGTAGCTTCATGCAAAACCATATGAGTAGTTTTATGTTTATGTTGGAACATTCTAATTTTAGCTGTATTATAATATCCAACCCAAGTACATAATTAAAGCAATCTCCTCTGAACAGTGAGATATGGTGACATAATGAACAATATCCTCAACAGAATTGCTTGTTAGATTCAAATTTACTTGGTCTTTCTGGCTATCTCCTTATGCTTGCTGCTTCTGATCTAGTCGTCAAGTTCTATATGATTGATTATATGTCTTTGAATATGAATATCTAAAAATCAGATAGAATGCATTGGTCACAACATGACGAATTGATCGACCTTTATGAAGATTATACATTTTTCTGAGTAGGATCAAAGATGAATCCTTTCAATCAAAAACCCCCAACCCTATAAAGTATCATGCTTCTACCAAGATTAAGCTCTCACAGCCTCAAGGAACCAACTCACACCATTATAACTCACACAAAATCTTATATACCTAAGATAAAACCCAATCGAAACCTAAGAAACCCTTCTAATCTCTCTCAAGTGCTCTCCTTTCCGAAGATCTTTGAAAAAGATAATGAAATGAAAAGAAAAAGAAGTGAAAAGATAAAAAAATGCTCATAAAAAGGTATTATCCTTAAATTTTTTTTGTCTTTTCTTTGTTTTCGTTGATTTTTTCTATGTTTTTCCTCTATTTTTTCTATCCTCAAGAGTCCCAACCAGGGGGCAGGCTTGGAGCGTATCAGGATGGTTAGGATATTTTATATTTGGTTGTAATTGGTTGTAACTCCGCAAATCATATTTAGTTGTATTTGGTTGCAACTTTATGTGAACAGTTGTAGTTTATTGTAATCTCTCTTGTATGTCTACATATAATGAATCTATATATATTATATATAGAACAATCCACCACATAAATTATGTGTGAAAAATTATCCCAACCAATTACTTTAACTTGGTATCAGAGTGGGTCATATCCTCCTTTCCATCATTTCTTTTTTTTTTCTTTCTTTACGATGGCTTCTTCCATTACTTCCTCTTCCTCTAATTCATCTGCTTCTTCAGCCATGAATGCTTCACCCATTCTTACATCTCTTGGTCAAGTTCACCACTTCTTATCTTTAAAACTCACATCGATCCATTATCTATTACAGAAAATACGGTTTGTTCCACTTTTACGTAGCTTTGATCTACTAGGGTTGGTTGATGGTGTTGATGTTTGCCCCTTCTCTACTACTACCTCGGATGAACCAAATCCACTTCATGCTACATGGATATGTAAGGATCAATATCTCATGAGTTGGATCATTATCTCTCTCTCTCTGAAGAGGTACTGGCTCATGTTGTTAGTATTACTTCCTCCTTGGATGTTTGGATGACTCTTTATCAAGCTTTTGGGTCACCATCACACACCCACATCCTTCAACTTATGTTACAACCCCACAATCTTAAGAAAGGTGATATACTGTTTTCATCCTTTCTTCATCAAGTGAAGTACATTGCCGATGAGTTAGTGGCTGCCAGTTACCTTCTTTCTTTAATCAATTTTAATGCAATCATCTTCAACAATCTTGGATCCGACTTCAATGAAATGGTGTCTACATTTGCAGCTCATGCTACTCCAGTTTCTTACTCTGAGTTGCACAGTCTCCTCATCAGTCATGAAATATATCTTTCCACTCAACAAGTTGTTGCCACTGCTGCCTTAATTCTAAGTGCTAACTTAGTGCACTCTTCATCTAACAGTGGCTGTGCCTCATGCAACAACAATAACAATTATCTGAAAGAAGAGTGCCCTATAAGTCAATCATAAGTGTGTTGCGATAGAATTTTTTTTTATAATTTTTTAACTTATGTAATGATATTTATTATTTGAAGTATTGATTCATCATATTAACTGCATCTTATTATGTCTAAGATTATGATGAACCCCAAAGATTAGGACAATGATTTTAGGAGACATGAATGGATTATTTTAGTGAGATCTAAAATCTTAAAATCTTAATCTTAAATATTTCTGATCGTAGGAATATTAAGTCGAAGATCAATATTTTGGATAGACTGACACATCCTATACTCGATAGAGAGGGGGGTAGATCTCACTAGTCACTTGTGTGGGACACTAATACAAAGATGTGGGTACTCATTTGAAAAATGAGTCCACTGAATTGACTCGATAAAAGAGAATATCTTATGGAAGCCTTACTTGCATGTTAAAGATGGTTCTCTAAGTGAAAGTTGTGCAAGTGATCCTTAGACCTGAGACCACCATAAAATCTTGTGCACATAAACTCATATTTTGGTTCATATCCAGGCATGTCATTAAGATATGTACGGAGTGTTTTAGATATGGTGGAGTGTATATGAAGGTTGTGAGTAGGTCAACATGGAATCGATCGCTCCTAGTAAGAGGAGATCGCATCCTGTGTATTCTCATTCGTAGATGACTCAGAAAAAATCTTTTGGCCAAAAGTAGGAAGGAGATTAGAAAAAGTTTCTAACACTTTTTTCACTAAAGTTATTATTGATTAATTGAGAATCGATATGAATATGTGTTTGAGTTTGACATGATTCCATACTCATGAACATATTCAGGGTGCTGGGATGATCGAAGGATTGTATTGCACGATAACTTATCACTGAAGGATATATTTGATATTTTTATTAAATTTTTATATCTTCTGGATAGTCATGATACATTGCTAGATATCAATCTTGACTTATAGATTTTTGATTGAATTAAAGAGTTTAATTCGAATGCCAATTAGAAAGAGTTCTAATTACTGAAATCGGGTTAGCTTGATTGGATCTAAATTGGTTACATTAAATTCTAATCAAATTAGATCAACTTGAATCCAAACCTATTTTCAGCTAGATGTGGAATTCAATGAGTCACACACATATAAAAATTAATCAAGGACCCTTTTGAAAAAGATTGATTGGAAGTTTGGATTCAATCAGGATTCTGGTAAGCATGCTAGCACGTATGGAATCCCTAGCTCTTTTAGAGATCAATTTGATCTCATGCCTTGCTCATTTGCTAGCCCAACTTGGTGGGCATTTGGGTCAGATCAAGCCACCTAGAAGCAGCTAAAAAGAGGTACCATATCTAATGTACATGCCAAATAACTAAAAGTCCAACTTAAGAAGGACTCTTGGCGCTAATATGCAGAATGCATGCGTGCTTTATTTGTGGCCTGGAGAAGGACTAAGAATCCTTCTGTTTTGGGCCTCTATTTTTTATGACAAGTAGATTAGATGATGAGCCACCTAGCACATCTTTTGAAGTATAAAAAATCTATTATATTGTGCATGAAAAAATTGCTTGAATCTTTGCTGTGCATGTGACAGTTTTTTCTGGACACGCGAAGGGACGCGTAGACTCCTTCTGTTTAGGGAGTCTTAAGTGACTATCTATCTGATAATTTTTGTGATAAGGATTAATTTTAAGTGTTGATCATTTAGAAAAAATTTAAAAAATTATTAGATTAAGAAAGATTGCTTTTCACATCCTTTTCTGGGTGTGCGCGCACACGACAGGGAGAAGGTGCTTGCACGTCTCTTTGGTGAAGAATCCTTCTCATATATGAAATCTTATCCAAATAATGTGTCATTTGGTGATAGTTTTCTTATTTAGACAAAGGTTTATGTAGTAAAATTTCACACTAATTTGATGTGTGAAGAGATGTGAAAAGTATCTTGTTTTAGGCGTGCGCGCGTGAGAAGGCAGGAATCGACGTATCACCCCCTGAAGAGTCCTCCTGTTTAAGGACTCTCAGATAAGTGATATGAGGATTTGATATACCTTTCCAGATGAGGCATGCCTTCTCTGTTAGTGCCCCATTTGGTGCTATAAATAGAAGATGGTAGATGGGGTAATCATTCAATTCTTACATCCCTTATCCACTCACTCTCTCCCTCTCTTACAACTCTAGGTTTTAGGACAAGGCTTGTTCTTTTAAGACAAGCCTAATCTTAATAGCTCTAAGGGTTTAAGAGGTCTAGAAAAAGGTGGTCAAGTCTAGTGGATAATTCAGAAAGGTTCAGACTCAGATCTGGAGGAAGATCTGATCGATTGGTGGCTGGTTGAGTTCTAAGGGCTAGAACTCTTGAAGCAAGGTGAAGAAGGAGTGCTGTCCTTGGTTCAATTTTTGTGTGAATCACCATTGAAGGGTGGATACTTGGATGCCTTGTAAAAATTAGATTAGCATTACAGGTATTCTTCTGATCCAAGTTTATTTTATTATACTTTGATTGATATAGTCAAGAGTTTCTGGGTATTAGGGTTTTTAGTACATTGGGTATTTTTAATAAAAATTTTAAACACCTAATCCTTCCACTGCACCATCAAAATTTAATAGTGGTATCAGAGCTTACCTTGATCTATATAATCAAAGATTAAAATATTGTCTTGATTGTGATCAAACATAAAATTTTGGTTTGGTTCAAGTCGGCTCAAGGGTTGAACCCGATTGAACATCTAAATCCTAGTATATCTTAGAGATATATTTTAAATATAAAATACATGATATATATGTAAAATTTTTTAGTAGCTTAGTACTCTAATTGAAATTCATCATTAGGCCATTCGATCATAAGAGCAAGTAGGGTTCAGAGACCCTCTCTTCCTATTCAATAGGGTACTCTTATGGTATATAGGGGTACCACTGTGATGTCCTAAGAAGAAGAACTGCGAAAAAAATATTTTGTATTCATGCATGTTATTAGAACTTTATGCATATGTGATATGCTTGAGATGCTTAGTTATAATCATATTGAATGATTATGATTTCATATCTTAGAGATATAAATAGATGCCATGATTAGTTGTTATGATTATTAAGATATAACTATAATAGTGCATCATTATGATTGAATTAGGATGTGCTTGAGACCATTAAAGTCCTCATAAAAATTATATTAAGTTACAGTGTTATGAATCAGTAGTTGACCTATTTCTTGAATCGATTAATCAATTGGTGTCTAAGGAGTACTTCAAATGCGGTAGTTATTTAATTGGTTCCATTGCTGGTCTGGCTAATTTTATTGATGTTTAAGAAAAACAACGGGGGGACCCCATCAATCTTAATACTTTTCTGATCAATTGGATTTGTTCGAATCTTGAATGAAGGTAGCTCAGTATTTAGAACACTACATATGTCTTTCTTTATGCCTAGTCAATATCCTGTCAAAAACCATAGTAGGTTTGTTATGATATCCACAAGACTTGCTATGGAGATTGATGTGGGTTTGTCTTGGTGCATATTATATGCTTTACGATATATTTGGATATGTTGCTTTGTTGTGATATCCACAAGGGCAGCATTTTTCAGATATGACTGTATAGAAATGAAGGGTTTGACTTAACTAAAAATATTATAGTTTGTTGTGATATCCACAAGGCTATGAGTATTTTTAGAGGCAGGTTATATTGAGAGTTGCATGAGATGCAATTGGATAGATTTTTCTACCTTTGAACTCATTGAGATTTGTTGTGATATCCACAAGGCTTCATTGAGGGATTAGGGTCTCAACCCTATTAAGAAATTAGATTAGGATTTCTCGTTTACCATAGGAGCGGGCTATGATATCCGATAAAATAATGGGAGACATAACTAGTTTAAAAGTCTTCATCTAGTTATGCATGTCAAACATGAGTGGTCTGCTTATACTATTGTTCTTTATTTATGTAGATTTAAGTTTGCATTATGGCTTCTTTATTTTCACTGTATAACACCATAAATAAAAATATGTTGACCGATCCCAACTATATGGATGGGTTGAGGAACTTGCAAGTTAGGTTCATATTTGAGAAGAACTCCAATGTTCTGGATATTTTTGAACTTGGGATGGTCAGTAATAATGAGAATGCAAAAGATGTCCATATGGATATTAACTATTTATTTTATGGCAAGTTTGGACATTAGGAGTATAATTGCAAGAATAATCTTGCAAGTTTAAAGCAGGGTGCAAGTATAGCACCAAAAGGTGTGTATATGATACAAATCTATTTTTTATTTAGTGGCTCAGACTCTAATACTTGGGTATTAGATATTGCCTGTAGATCGCATATTTGTAATTCATTACAACGACTACAGAATATCAAAGGTCTGAAAAGAGGTGACCTCGAGCTATATAGCACAAGTGGAGAGTTCATTAGCGTGGAGGCTATGGAAACCTGTATACTTGATTTACATTCAGACAAAATTTAGTATTAAAAGACTGTTATTACATGTCAAAGGTCATTAGAAATATTATTTCTATACCTTTGTTATTAAAACAAGGTTATAAAATAAGGCTAATGGGAAATGGATGCTCCATTTTCTTTTCTAATAACTTTTAGGGCAGTAGTTATATTGATAAAAATCTTTTAATTCTTGCACTCAATGAAAATATTTTTTATATTGAAAGAAATATGAAAAGAAAGAGAGAAGATGTGAATATCACATATCTCTGGCTTTACCGTCTTGGTCATATTAGTGAGTCAAGGATAAACAAGTTATACAAAGAGAAATTGTTTGACCCGTATGATTATGAATCATTCAAAACTTATGAATCTTGTCTCACGGATAAGATGACCAAGACTCTATTTTCTGGACATAGAAAGAGGGCAAGTGAGTTGTTAGCCCTAGTACATACGAATGTATGTGGACCAATGATAACTCAGGCTAGAGGTAGATACTCCTATTTTATTATCTTTACAGATGATATATCAAGGTTCGGGTATGTGTATCTTATGAAACATAAATCTGAAGCCTTTGATAAGTTCAAAGAGTATCAATGTATGGTTGAGAAATAAACTGAAAAAAGTATCAAGATTCTTCGATCTGATCGAGGAGAAGAATACTTATCCAATGAATTTCTTGATCATCTTAAAAGTAAAGATATTTTCTCTCAATGGACCCTTCCTTATACACCTCAGTTAAATAGTGTAGTAGAAAAGAGGAATCGCACTTTAATGGATATGGTGCGGTCCATGATGTGCTTCACTGATCTCCTAATATCTTTTTAGGGATATGTCCTAGAGACTGCCGCATACATATTAAATAGAGTACTTTCAAAGTCTGTTGCAAGCACACCATATGAGATATGGAAGGGAAGAAAGCCTAATCTTAAACATCTTAAGATTTGGTGCTGTTCAGCTTATGTCAAAAATATTTTTAGACACAAGCTTAGTGCTAGATCAGAAAGTGTAGGTTTGTAGGGTATCCTAAAGAAACTAATGGATACTACTTCTACCATCCTACTGAATGCAAGGTGTTTGTTAGTAGGCATGTCCCTTTCTTGAAAAATAAACTTATCCAAAAAGGAGGCAGTGGGAGGAATATTGAACTTACTGAAGTTTATGATTTATAAATCGATCCAGAAATACCAATAGTTGGACCATAAGAAGATCCTCAATCAGAAGTATCTAAAGATGAGGTACATCCATAATACACACCTCCTCTTCGAAGGTCAGATAGAGTGCATCATGCACCTCTGAAATTTGATGACAATATGATCAACATCATTCAGGATGATGATCCACTGACCTATTCGGAAGCTATCATGAGCAGAGACTTAGACAGATGGCTAGAAGCTATGAAATCTGAGATGGACTCGATGTACACTAACTAAGTGTGGACCTTGGTTGATGCACCTGAGGGTGTGACTCCAATAGGGTGCAAGTGGGTCTTCAAAAAGAAGATCGGAGCAGATGGCCAAGTAGAAACCTACAAAGCTAGGTTGGTGGCGAAGAGTTTCAGACAAAAGTAAGGAATTGACTATGATGAAACCTTCTCACTAGTGGCTATGCTCAAGTCCATCAAAATTTTGCTTGCTATAGCAACATACTACGATTATGAGATCTGACAGATGGATGTTAAGATTGCATTCTTCAATGATAATCTAGAAGAAGAAGTCTATATGACTCAGCCAGAGGAATTTATCTCAAGTGAGAGGGCAAATCAAGTATGTAAGCTAAAGAGATCCATTTATGGATTAAAGCAGGCTTCGAGGAGCTGGAACATCCAATTTGATATAACAGTCAAAGAGTTTGACTTTATCAAAAATAAAGATGAACCATGTGTATATAAGAAGACAAGTGGGAGTGCTGTTATCTTCTTGATTTTTGTATGTCGATAACATACTGCTTATTGAGAATGATATCCCAATAATGTAATCAGTCAAGACTTGGCTATCGAATAAATTTTTCATGAAAGACTTGAATGAAGCATCCTATATACTGGGTACAAAGATCTATAGAGATAGATCTAAAAGGATATTAGGCTTATTCCAGTCATGATACATAGATCTCATATTAAAGAGGTTTAATATGGAGGCTAGTAAGAGAGGTTACCTGCCTATAAGTTATGGTATACATCTCTCCAAAAAAATGTATCCTAAGACATTAGAGGAGAGAAAGAGGATGAATGAAATCTCTTATGCTTTGGCTATAGGATCAATTATGTATGCCATGCTATGTACCAGACCTGATATAGCTTACGCTTTGGACATAGCTATCAGATTTCAAGCTGATCCAAGGGAGGATCATTGGAAAGTGGATGATAGCAAGTCGATATCAAGGTATGTGTTTACTCTAAATAATGCGGCAGTGAGTTGGAAGAGTTCCGAGCAGCAGACAGTAGCTGACTCAACTACTGAGGTAGAGTACATCACTGCTAGTGAAGCCATTAAGGAAGCTGTCTGGATGAAAAAATTTATTATGGATTTAGGAGTCATTCCTAAGAATGAAGGACTAGTGTCACTCTATCGTGATAACACTGGGGCCATTATTCAAGCAAAGAAACCTAGATTTCATTATAGATCCAAGCACATCCTCAGATACTTCCATCTTATTAGAGACAAGATGCTGTCCTTGAATGAGTAGACAAAAAGAATAATATAGCAGACCCATTCACTAAGGCCATACCACAGCAGCTAAATGATCGCCATCTTGATTGTATAAGATACAAACGCGATTGACTTTAGTGTAAGTGAAAAATTGAAAGAAGAGTGCCCTATAAGCCAATCGTAAGTGTGTTGCGATGGAATTTTTCTTTATAATTTTTCAACTCATGTAATGACATTTATTATTTGAGGTATTGATTCATTATATTAGCTGCATCTTATTATGTCTAAGATTATGATGAACCCCAAAGATTAGGACAACGATTTTAAAAGACATGAATGGGTCATGCTAGTGAGATCTAAAATTTTAAAATCTTAATCTTAAATATTTTTGATCGTAGGAACATTGAGTCGGAGATCAATGTTTCGAATAGACTGGCACATCCTATTTATGCTCGATAGAGAGGGTGGCAGATCTCACTAGCCACTTATGTGGGACACTAATACAAGGATGTGGATGCTCATTTGAAAAATGAGTCCACTGAATTGACTCGATTAAAAGAGAACATCTTATGGAAGCCTTACTTGTATGTCAAAGATGGTTCTCTAAGTGGGAGTTGTGCAAGTGATCCTTAGACCTGAGACCACCATAGAATCTTGTGCACATGAACCCATATTTTGGTTCATACCCAGGCATGGCATTAAGACATGTACGGGATGTTTTGGATATGGTGGAGTGTATATGAAGGTTGTGAGTAGGTCAACATGGAATCGATCGTTCCTAATAAGAGGAGATCGCATCCTGTGTATTCTCATTCGTAGAAGACTCAGAAAAAATCTTTTGGCTAAAAGTAGGAAGGAGATTAGAAAGAGTTTCTAATACTTTTTTCATTGGAGTTATCATTGGTTAATTGAGAATCGATATGAATATGTGTTTGAGTTTAACATGATTCCATACTCATGAATATATTCAGGGTGCTGGGATGATCGAAGGATTGTATTGTACGGTAACTTATCACTAAATGATATATTTGATATTTTTATTTAATTTTTATATCTTCTAGATAGTCATGATATATTGCTAGATATCAATCTTGACTTGTAAATTTTTGATTGAATTAAAGAGTTTAATTCGAACGCCAATTAGAAAGAGTTCTAATTACTGAAATCGGATTAGCTCGATTGGACCTAAATCAGTTAGATTAAATTTTAATCAAATTAGGTCAACTTGAACCCAAACCTACTGCCAGCTAGATGTGAAACTCAATGGGTCACACACATATGAAAATTGACCAAAGACCTTTTTGAAAAAGGTTGATTAAAATTTTGGATTCAATCAGAGTTCTGATAAGCATGCTAGCACGTGTGGAATCCCTAGCTATCAATTTGGTCTCATGCCTTGCTTATTTGCTAGCCCAACTTGGTGGGCATTTGGGTTAGGTCAAGCCACCTTGAAGCAGCTAAAAAGAGGTACCATATCTAGTGTACATACCAAATAACTAAGAGTCCAACTTAAGAAGGGCTCTTGGCGCTAATATGCAGAATGCATGCATACTTTATTTGTGGCATAGAGAAGACTAAGAATCCTTCTATTTTGAGCCTCTATTTTTTATGACAAGTAGATCAGATGATGAGCCACCTAGCACACTTTTTGAGGTATGAAAAATCTATTAGATTGTGCATGAAAAAATTGCTTGAAGCTTTGCTGCACGTGCGACAGTTTTTTCTGGACGCATGAAGGGATGCAAAGACTCCTTTTGTTTAGGAAGTCTTAAGTGACTTTCTATATGATTATTTTTGTAATAAGGATTAATTTTAAGTATTGATCATGTGGTAAAAATCTAAAAAATTATCAGATTAAGAAAGGTTGCTTTTCACACCCTTTTCTGGGCGTGCGTGCACGCGACAGGGAGAAGGTGCTCGCGCATCTCTTCGGTGAAGAGTCCTTCTCACATATGAACTCTTATCCAAATAATGTGTCATTTGGGGATAACCTTTCTATTTGGACAAAGGTTTATGTAGCAAAATTTTACAGTAATCTGATGTGTGAAGAGATGTGAAAAGTATCTCGTTCTAGGCATGCATGCGTAAGAAGGCAGGAATCGACGTATCACCCCCTGAAGAGTCCTTCTATTTAAGGACTCTCAGATAAGTGATACGAGAACTTGATATACCTTTCCAGATGAGGCATGCCTTCTCTATTAGTGCTCCATCTAGTGCTATAAATAGGGGACGGCAGATGGGGTGATCATTCAATTCTTACATCCCCTACCCACTCACTCTCTCCCTCTCTTACAACTCTAGGTTTTAGGACAAGGCTTGTTCTTTTAAGATAAGCCTAATCTTAATAGCTCTAATGGTTTTAGAGGTCTAAAAAAAGATGGTCAAGTCTAGTGGATGGTTCAGAAAGATTCAGACTCAGGTCTGGGGGAAGATCTGATCGATTGATGGCTGGTTGAGTTCTAAGGGCTAGAACTCTTGAAGTAAGGTGAAGAAGGAGCGCTGTGCTTGGTTCAATTTTCTTGTGGATCACCATTGGAGGATGGACACTTAGACATCTTGTGAAAATTGGATTAATGTTACAATTATTTTTTTGATCCAAATTTATTTTATTGTACTTTGATTGATATAGTCAAGTGTTTCTGGGCATTAGGATTTTCGGTGCATCGGATATTTTTAATAAAAATTTTAAATACCTAATCCTTCCGCTGTACCCCCGAAATCCAACATTATTCTCATGGCCATGGATGAGGAAAAGGATGTGAATCCTCTATCGAGTGATGAGATCCATGCCCAGTCTGTGGTGTCCATGGCCACAGCCCGTATAAGTGTCGCTTTCGTCATCATGGCACTAGCATTCCTCAGGCTAATATGGTTATTTATTAGTCTTCTCTAACCTCTACTATTGATTAGTTTCCTAACACCAGTGCCACTCATCATATAACACCAGCTTTTTAAAGTCTCTCCATCTCGAATGACTATAAGAGGCTGGATCACTATCATGTTGGTAATGGTAATGGTTTGTCGATCTCTCATGTTGGGTCTACTATTCTTAATTATCCCTCTTGTTCATTTTCTCTTTCCAATATTTTACATGTTCTTTCTATTACAAAACCACTTCTTTCTATTCAAAAATTTTCTAAAGATAATAACTATTTTTTTAAATTTTACCTGATTATTTTATGGTAAAGGATCAAACAACAGGAGCAACTCTACCATAAGAAAGGAGTAAAGATAGCTTGTATTGCCTGAAAGAACCCTTTTCACAAAATAAAAGTTTGTCTGCTATTGCTTTCTTAAGTGAACATGTTTTCATTGATCAATGGCATCAATGTCTTGGTCATCCCAACATACATCTCATTCAACAAGTTGTTCGTCATCATGGTCTTTCGTGCTCTTCTAAATCGAGTCTGAATAAATGTTCTTCATGTATGTTTGAAAAATCTGCTCATCTCCATCTTCCTTCTATAGGATCTCATAGTCGTGCTCCTCTTGATTTTGTATTTAGTGATTTTTGGGGTCCAACTCCAATTTTCACTTCTAATAGTCACAAGTACTTTGTTTTATTTATTGATGATTTTTCTAAGTTTACATGATTATTTTCTATTGTCCGAAAATCTGATATCTTGTCTGTTTTTTTACGATTTCAAGCTTTTGTTGAACATTAATTTTCTCACAAAATAAAAACTTTTCAATTTGATTGGGGTGGTGAATATCAAAAACTCACCTCTTATTTTATCAATTGTAGTATTTCTCATCATGTTGCATGCCCCTATACCCATGAACAAAATGAATCTCCTGAACAAAAAATCCATCATACCATAGAGGCTGGTCTTACTCTACTAGCCCATACTTCTGTTTCTCAATATTTTTGGCACTTCGCTTTTGAAACTACTACTTTTCTTATTAATTGCACACCTACACTAGTTCTATATGGATTACCACCCTTTGAAATGCTTTTTAATCGGTCTTCATCATATAATTTTTTTCGAATTTTTGGATGCACTGTATATCCATTTACAAGGCCTTATAACAAACATATATTTGAATTTCATTCCATTTCTTATATCTTTTTGGGGTATAGTCTGAATCATCTTGGCTATATTATTGTCTTGATCCTCATACTGTATGTCTTTATATTGTTCGTCATGTTCGTTTTGATAAGCACTCTTTTCTTTTCAAAGATGTCTCTATTTTGGGCCCTCCCACCATTATCCAATTCATAACCTTGGCTTGCCATCTCAACAATATGGCCGTCTTAGGCACAACCATCTCCATTGGTTGCTCCAAGTTTGGTTTCTTTTCTTTCTACTACTTCACATTCACCTACTTTACCCACTAATGCATGTTCTTTACCTACATCCCCACATTCCTCTCCACCACCACGAAATGCTTCTTCACCTACTTCCATGCAACATATCCCATATGATGAGTCGACTTCTCTCATTACTAATATGGCAGGTCCGGCTACTGCACCAATCTCTCAATATTCAATGACACTTCGACAAAAGATTTCTGTTAATTATCGAAAGCTAGCTGGCTTTCAGCCATCTTCAGTGTTGCTTGCTAGCAAGCATTCTCTCTCTTATGCACTTCTTGTTGAACATGCAACATCAAAAGAACCTTCTTGCTTTACTGAGGCTGACAAAAATGTGAATTGGTAAGCCGCAATGCATGCTGAAAATAATGTTTTTCTCTCCAATGGCACATTGTTGCTAGTCCCTCGAGATCCAGCTATGAACATTGTTGGTTGTAAATGGATTTTTCACTTGAAATACAAATCTGATAGTACCATTGATCATTATAAAGCTCACTTGGTTGCCAAAGATTACAACTAACAAGAAGGTATTGATTATACTGAGACGTTCAGTCCCATTGTCAAGCCGATAACAATTCAGACAATTCTTACTATTGCTGTCTCTAATGGTTGGCTTATTCGTCAACTAGATATCAATAATACGTTCCTTCATGGATATTTACAAGAGGAGGTTTATATGTCTCAACCATCAGATTTTGTAGATAAATCAAATCTTGATTATGTTTGCAAGTTTCATCGATCGCTCTATCATTTGAAGTAAGCACCTCCTGTATGGTACCATCGGCTTAGCAGCTTCTTGATCTCTTCTAGGTTTACTCCCTCAGAAATAGATGCATCTTTGTTTATCTACATAAATAATGGTGTTTTTCTTTGTGCCTTGGTGTATGTGGATGATGTTATTCTCACAGGCAATTCTTCTTCTGCCATTGAAACTTTAATGCGCACTCTTGCCCGTGAGTTTGTTCGAGGATCTTAGATCGCTTTATTTCTTTCTTGGTATTGAAGTTATTCCAACTTCACAAGGGCTCATTCTGTCTCAGAGAAAGTATATCACCAATCTTCTCCTTCATGTCGAAATAGATGGAGCCAAGCTACTTCAAACTCCACTTTCGACCTCCACACACTAAGCAAGCATAGTGGTCATCCATTCAATGATCCGATTCTATATCGCAGCATGGTTGGGGGGTTGCTATATGTCACATTAACTCATCCAGATCTTTTCTTTGCAGTTAATAAGGTCTGTCAGTTCATGTCCCAGCCAAGTGATGTTCACTGGGATGCTGTGAAATGCATCTTACGTTACTTCAAAGGTATATTACCTCTAGATTTACCCCTCTCTAAGTCACCATCTTCTCTCTTTCATGCTTTTTTTGATGTTGATTGGGCCAGATGTCTAGATGACTGCAAATCTTTTAGTGGCTCTGCCATATATATGGGATCCAATTTTATATCGTGGTTTGCACAAGAATAACATACCGTGGCTCGTTCTTTGATCAAATCAGAATATCGAGCACTTGCTAATGCTAATACTGAGCTTTTATGGTTACAATCTCTTCTTCAAGAGTTGGGAGTACTAGTTAGAGATGCTCCTATTCTTTGGTGTAATAACCTCAGTGCTATCTATCTTACAGCAAATCTTATTTTTTATACTTGAACAAAACATATAAAAGTTGACTTTCACTTTGTTTGTGATCAAGTTGCTCAAAGAAGATTTCGAGTTCGTTTTATTTCTACCAAAAATCAAATAGTAGATATCATGACCAAAGCTCTTCCTAACTCTCGATTTCATACACTTCAAAGCAAGCTGCATGTGTCCTCTCGAGACCCTTCAGCTTGAGGGGGTATATCAGGATGGTTAGGATATTTCATATTTGGTTGCAATTGGTTGCAACTCCATAAACCATATTTAGTTGCACTTGGTTGCAACTTCACATGAACTTTGTTGTAATCTCTCTTGTATGTATATATACAATGAATCTCTGTATATATTATATATAGAACAATCCACCACTTGAATTGTGTATGGAAAATTATCCCAACCAATTACTTTAACTTTTTTATGTGATGAGTGGCACCGGTGTCAGAAAACTAATCAGCAGTGGAGGTTGGAGAAGACTGATGAGTGATGATATTAGCCTGAGAAATGTTAGTGCCATGATGATGGAAGTGACACTTATATGGGATGTGGCCATGGACATCATAGACTGGGCATGAATCTTGCCGCTTAGTAGAGGATTCACGTCCTTTTCCTCATCCATAGCCATGAGGATAATTGTTGTTGTTGTTGTGTGAGGCATATCCATCTTTAAATGAAGAGTGCACCAAGTTAGCATTTGAAAATAAGACAGCAGTGACAATAGCTTGTTAAGTGGAGAGATGTATTTCATGACTAACGAGGACACTGAGCAAGTCAGAATAGGAAACTAGAGTAGCAAGAGCTAAAAGTGTAGACATCATTTTGCTGAAGTCGGATCCAAGATTGTTGAAGATGATTGCATTAAAATTGGCTGAAGAAAGAGGATGCCTAGCAGCCGCTAACTCATTAGCAATGTACTTCGCCCGACGAAGAAAGAATGAGATCGGCATATCACCTTTTTTAAGATTGTGGAGTTGTAGCATAAGCTGAAGGATGTGGGTGTATGATGGTGACCCAAAAGCTCGATGAAGGATCATCCAAACATCCAAGGAGGAAGTAATACCAACAACATGAGACAGTACCTCTTCAGAGAGAGGCAATGATCCAACTCATGAGAAGTTGATCCTTATGTATCCATGCAGCATGAAGTAGATTTGATTCACCCAAGATGGTAGTAGAGGAGGGGCAAACGTCAGTACTATCAATCAAATTTAGTAAATCAAAGCTGCATAAAAATAAAATAAATTATATTTTTCACAACAAATAATTAGTCGACATGAGTTTTAAAGATAAGAAGTGGTGAACTTGACCAAGAGATGGAAGAGTGGATGAAGTGGCTACGATGATAGATCTTGATCAAGAAACTTATCGAGATCTACTTGAAGTGGCTATGATGGTTCATAATAAGTTTAGTGATCCTCTTGAGTCACAATTGGATTACTGCAAATGGATTGTGAAATCAAACAAACAAATAAAGATTTTGGATCTTTTTCAATGTTGGTAATACTTAATCTAACTACTAGAAGATTGAGGTGTCCCAATGCATAGCATCTTGACTTGTTCTCACAAGCTACCTTGAATATAAAACTTCATCATCTCTAGCATCGATAATGAAAAAGTGATTGGAGCAGAGGGTATATCTCAAGGTGCAGGATGCCAACATCCTGCACTAGATTAAAGTGTTATATTGTCCTACTTCAATTGGGCTCGCTTTACATGATGGTGATTCTAGGTTGGAATTTAGTCCATTGAGATGATATATCATATATGCCGGTCTCTTGCCCTTTTCTTTGGTAAATATATAGGAGCCTGGGGCTAAATATTAAAAAAGAAATGAGAACATTTACATAAGCGAATAAAAAGAAGACAAAAACCACAACACACCTATGGCACAAAATTAAAAAAAAATTTATAATATAAACTACATAGCTAACAGCACACATATCTGCTATAGCGAAAAGGATAGAAGAAGGCTGACATTCAAGAATTATATATCTTCTCATGAAACCTAATACTTCAGAGCATTGCGAATTGAAAATATGCAAATCCAACGGTGCATATAAAGCTACCAGAATCGCTGGAGTTGAACCAAAAAAGCATAGAGTTCTCCAACCAGAAGAACAACTAAAAAGTAGTAGTATTGGCCAACTTTAATTGTAGCCGTGAATAGTAGCAGGTCTTGCACTTCCAATTATACTAGAAGGTAATGAGATCAGAGTTGTGTTGAGTATAACCATAGGCAACTCTCCTATAGGCATAAGATAATATCCGTGGAAAAACCAAGCCTAAACACCTACAAAAGAACAACAAAGTTAAATAATGAAGTGTACCCCTTGGCAAGTATTCTCGATGCTAAACACAAGCCACCCCTGGAACCATAAATCTCCCTACAATTATGAGTCTGTAAGTAGGGTATAGAGCCACTGCAACCTGAAAATCTCATAATAATTGAAATTTACCTCTGAATATGGATATGAAGGAAGACACAGAGGAAACATAAATATCTTGGACCTCAAAGCCGATGTAAATAAAAATCTCTTAGTCATAAAATAGACATCAACATAAGCAAGTTAAGGTAATAGCAATATCAAAAGCCACCGAAACACCCAGCCAAATTAAGCAGTCAATAAAAATCAAAATACAGTCTGAAAATAGTGGACACCCAATCATCCTAAAGAGAAAGGAGTACATGCTCCACAGCATCGGCATCATCATTGTTCACAAGCAACCCCCCAAGAATCAGCTTGAAAAATCAATTTAAATTTCATAAAAAAAGGGCCAAAATTTTGCAAATCAAAATCAGATTGAATAGCCACCTTAGCAAGGAAATCAACTATCTGATTACCCTCACAAAAAATATGAGAAAATTAAACAGTCTGAAAATAATTTTTTCCAAACATGCAAATCTCTCAACAAAGGCTCTGAATGATGGAGCCTCGAAGTATTCAGCCATTGAATGACTATAGAAGAATCCTTTTCAACCTAAAGCTCATTCACATGCAAATCATTTAAAGCCATAGCTACCCCAATCCAGACCGCCACCAACTCTGCATGGTACATAGGGCAACTAAGTAATTGCCCCCCCCCACTCTCAAAATGTTGCCATGAAAATCTCTAATAATAAATGCTGCTCCAATCCCTTGGGATGTAACAGAGGCATCAAAGTTTAATTTCAGCACACCCATGGGAGGAGGGAGCCAACGAACAAATTTGATATTTTTAACTATCAGAATGACCGACATAGAAGCTCCCTAATGCCATGGGTTAATTTGAAAACATACAAAATCCATCCCCCATAGAGTATTAGGCAATGAATACAAGGCTCGGCATAAAACCTGAATAGGAGACAAACTGGCATGCTGAAATATTCTTTCATTTCTGGTTGACCATATAGCCCAAGCAAGACAAGCAGTAAGAAGTCTGAGCTTCCTCTCTACCAGAGAAGTTAGAGTGAAGTGCTTTAACTCCAGTAAATAAAAATCAACCCCCAATGCCCTCTTAGCAACCGACCAGCATGCCTTAGCCATAGGGCAAATAATTAACACATGGTTAATATAATCCAAAGTATAAGGGCACATGTTACAAAATTGCTGCTGCAACAGAAGAATACTTCTTCGAATCAACTAATCTTTACAAGGCAATCTGCGCCATAGCATCTTCCATCAAAAAGTCTTAATTCTCATAGGAACCTCAAGGTCTCATATTTTAGTAAATAAACCATTGTAACAATCCAGTGCATTATGAACACCCAATTGCTTTACATCTCTCAATCTTACCATTGTAGATCTACTATTGCCCTACTGTAACTGATCTAGTCAGAGATGCTTAGGTAAAGGAATAGACAAAACCCTATCTTTAATCTCATTTGAAAATAAAGCAGATAACATATCACCATTCCACTCTCTATCAATTGAAATCAGATCCCCGACATGCCATTCCTGACAATCAATATCTATATTTATAAAAGTTCACCACAAAGCAATAGGTATTGAACTAATCCAGGGGTCCCTTAATAAGTTTATATTACCTCCCTCCCCAATAGTCCATTGAAATTTAAACTGAACCAGAAGTCCATGAATAACAATGTTTGACCAAATAGCCAAACATTTAACCAGCTTTTTATATAAGATCCAAGAACCACCAAATTTATACTTAGCCGACACTAATTGAGCCAATAAGGAATGAGGCCTGAGCATCAATTATGCCGCTAATTTACAAAGAACTTGAGTCCTCTTTTCTATAAGAAGCAATCCCAAGCCCCCTGCACTATTTAGGAGAACATATTTTTTGTCAAGAAATTAAATGCAGACCTTTCCTATTAGAGGAGTGACCCCAAAGAAATGACCTATACTCCTTATTAGTCTAAGAAAGCACAGTAATAGGGACACTAATAGCAGCCATGGTATACAAAAATAATAAGATTAACACTGACTGAATAAGAGTGGAGCGGCCCGCAAATGAAAGCAGCCTCCAAGCCCAACTATCAATCCTATTCATCACCGCCTCTTTTATATAACTGAGCTCATTGGCTCTCAATCTATTTTCAGAAAGAGGAATCCCCAAATACTTTCAATTCTCCCTTTTTTCTCCCATACCCATAATATGACAAATAGATCTCTTAACAGCATGAGACAAGGATGGGCTGAAAGAAGCATAAGACTTAGATTGGTTCACTTTCTGATCAAAAATAAAATAGTAAGCATCTAACATAGATTTAATACAAATAGAGTCCCTAACCGTGGCCCTAGCAACCAACAAAACATCGTTCGCATAAAACACATGAGATATTTTAGGGCCTCCTCGATCCGGATTATAAGCCCTTAACCATTGATGGCTCACCGCAAATTTAAACATCTGAGAGAGGAGTTCAACACATAAAATATAAATATATGGAGACAGAGGATAGCCTTATTTTAGCCCCCGAGTAGGAGAAAATCAGTTAGTTGCAAATCATTAACCAACAAAGCAAAATTAGTCTCCATCAAATATGTTTTAATCCAACCAATAAATTGGTAATGAAACCCAAAATAAGTTAATATCTGAAATATAAATGGCTAATGCAACCGATCATATACCTTTTTCATGTCAATTTTACTAACCATAAGACCACGAGCCCGAGGAGCCCTCAACAAAGAGTGCATGATCTCTTGGCCAATTAAAATATTCTCCACAATACTCTAACCAGATAAAAAAGCTTCTTGCTCCACAAATACTAACCTTGGAAGGACATATTTCAATCTTCTAACAAGAATATATGCCACAATCTTATAAATAGTATTGCATAAACTTATAGGTCTATAGTCTTCAACCCCCCACGGACTAGATTTTTTAGGAAGAAGGACTATAAAAGTTTTTTTCCAATACCTTGGCATAATAGCTGTGAGGAAGACATACTTGATAGCATCAATAACATCCTCCCAAACAATATGCCAAAAATGTTGAAAAAAGAAAGCTTGAAAACCATCAGGCCCTGGGGCCTTATCCCCATGCATCTGTCGGACAATATTCTCTACCTCCTTAACTGTAACAGCCCTGATGAGGCCCTCATTTTCCTCCATGGATAACAGATTCAGAGCCTGAGATAAATATACCTCACAATACCTTGCTGAACCTGCCATCTCAGCTGAAATTAAGATAGAAGATAATCTCTAATTAGGTGCTCCTCTATAATACAATTTTCTTGCTGGTCCATAATTCGAGTAATACGATTCTGCCTTCTCCTCATCATGATGGCTCTGTGAAAAAACTTAGTATTAGTATCACCATCTTTTAACCACACTAGTCTAGATTTTTGTCTCCAAAAGATCTCCTGGAGATGAAGATTTTTATGATGCCGAGAGAGCACCATGCTATTTTTCTTTTTGCTGAAGGAGAAAAGTTTTATCATTCAACTTCTGACCCTCTTTAAAGATATTACTGATGGATCCTTTCCATATGTACAACATCTATCTAATCTGTTGTAATTGCTTAGTCAACTTCACCCTCGGAGAATGATTTTCTTGGCACCTCCAGACTTGACGGACTTTCTCCTGTATCCCTTCACAAACAATCAAATTTTCTTAAATCGGAATGGCGACTGCCCTCTAGCACCATTATTCAACACAGTAAGAAGCAAAGGCCGATGGTCCGAAGCAAATCTGATTAAATGATGAAGTTTAGATTCCGGATAAAAATCCAACTAGTCTTTAAAAGCAAAAATCCTATCCAGCCTTTTCATTTCCTGCCCTTTACTAGCAGCTTGGCCAATGTGGTTGAGGCGGTGAGCAAGACACATTACATATACCTTATGGCTATTTTGGTTACCTCCTATATACAAAAAAAAAAAAAAAAAAAAGTTTGATTGGTTTGGTTCAAGGCATCAAGTCATAGTTTCCATGTTCTCCATCTCGGAACCCCCTCTTGGCTGATCTATGTGGACCCTAAAACCGTGAGGACGCAAACGGGGGGGGTGCATTTTGATCATGTAAAAACGGGCCCCACCGCTTATATGCCTTGGCAGCCTGACTCCCTTCGTCTTCCCTTCCTCCTCAGCTTGCGACGGCGGAACTCGGAAGAGGCCATGGCGTCCGCTCCCTCTAAGCGATTCCACGGACCCAAGGGCTCATACCGTAACCAGAAGCGCTTCGTCCCCAAGGGAGAGAACTCCTCCTTTTCGAGAGATCACCCGATCCCCGGCAACGCCAAGCCTCCGCCGCCGCTGACTACTGCGTTGCGGGAGTCCTCCACCGCCCCAGCGCGGCCGGGAGGGAAGGGGAGGCGCGGCGGAGGCGGGAATTTCGTCAGATACTTGCCTCAGGATGAAGCGGTCGCTTGCGGCCTCGGGGCCGACGCTGGGGGCTTGGACGCCGTCGAGTCGCAGGGCATCGTCGATCTCCTCAATGACGAGCTCTCCAAGCTGCTCAAGATGAGCTCTAGGGATTTCTGGCAAGAAGGTGGGACCCCGATCCTCAAACCCTAATCTCTTTAATTCATTTTTGTATTAAGTTGCGAATTTGCTCGGAAATTTTAGCTGGTTTTATCAGAGTCTAGGTTAGGTGTTTGATGAGTTGAAGAGGAACCTTTTCGTTCTTAATTCTCGGTTCATGCTTTGATGGATTTGTTTCCCTCTTGTCTCCCTTCCAGTGGCAACGAATGATTCGCTGCATGAGTTCTTGGATAGTTATTTACAGTTCAGGCACAGATGGTATGATTTCCCACACCGAGGGGCGAGGGGAACTGTTGCAGGTGTTATTGTTGGAGAGCTTGAGCTATGCCGTCGGGTCTTTATGGTCCTTTATCGAATGTAAGCTACGGATCATTATTTCCTAGCCTCCTTGGAATCATCTGATTCAAAAATTAGAATAACTTGTGTATTCTGTATAAACTTACCTATTAACATCCAATTTCCGAATTTCACTACTTGGAGAACCCAAAGAAGGCATAATGTGTTTCTAATGTGGTGAATCTAATAGTTGGAAACTCCAATTGCTTTCAGATCTTCTAATAAAGACCCTGGAGCGCGTGCAAATGAATGCCTTAGCATGAAAGAGCACACAGGTGTCATCTATGTTTTTCTTGCTTCAGCTTGTGCTTATTATGAACAATTGGATATGGGCATTGCTTATTACATGAAAATTATCCAGATCAGGCTTTTTTACTTCTTCTCTGTATAGCCCTCCTGCAGGAAAAGAAACTGCTGGATTTGCCAAAATTACTGGATATATGTGCTATCTATGGGTATGACAATGAAGAACTAACTAGGTTATTGGTAAGGCTCTTATCTTATGTTTTATTATTAGTATTATTTTAACTATTGTGCTTTTTTGCGTATATGATCCAAAAACTTTTTTTAGTAAACTAAGGGAACACTTTTGCTGATTAGGGGAAGTATGTTAACCAGAGCTGTACTTTGCCATGCTCTTTTTTTTCTTTTTTTGGCACATAAAGTTTGCTAGCATTGCTTATATATTATGATACTGTACAATAAAGGTGCCTCATTCTTTGAAAAGATGGCTGCTAGTCCAATTGTTCTTTGATGCATTTGTCGATGTCATAACAATATAAAATATCTTTTATGCAAAACTACTTTTAGGCATTTTCTGATTGTTAAAAAGAAGCTTTCATCTTGAAGAATATAATGATCTTGGCTCATTACGAACCCATGAGCTTTTCAATTTTAACTATAAGAAACCAAATTGATTTCATGAGACTTTCTAAAAGATAGCGATAAAAATGTTTCTTCCATACTAAATAAACAAAGAGCTGTTTTTGGCCTCATAATAATCTTGTTAATCACCAATACTCAAGTTGCTAACAGTCTTATACTCTAGCGATCAGCTTTACCCAATGATTGATGGTAGATGCCAATTGAATCCATGAGCTAACTTCTTCCTCTACCTGCTTACTGTTGTGTTTCTTGCTGGTGAAAATTGATTTTATATATTTGTAAATGAAAGCTCTCTTTTTTTATCACTCCTTTTTCTTTCCAGGTTACAAATGCTATCAAAGCCCAGCCAAAGCTCCTTGACAACATCAGCTCGGTGGTAACACATTTTCTAAACATAGTTCACACGATGCATCAAAGATGCAGCTCATCAATAGAGGTTCTGTTCTTAATCTTGGAAAATTTTTATTTGGCTATTATTTAAGATAATGCTTCACCATGCATGATTTCTGTGTAGCTAATTTACATGTATACTCCATGTAATGATGTGTTCGTTTAGAGTGGTATATATGAGGGATCATGATCTATCACGATTGTGTATGTTGGGTGCAACATTCCAATCATTGCCTAGCTCTGCTACTCAATTGGACATCCTTGCTGTCTGGTTGCATGCTGATTATTGCTGTTTGCTGGACCATGTCTAGGTTTGGTAATCCAAGCACCACTTATGCCAGAAAAATGAGGAGCAAGGGCCACACAATTTGTTCTCTTTTCTCTCCAATTGTTTGAATCATTACTGAACATGGTTTTCCTATAACTTCTTGGATTTGTCTCATAGGCTAGAGTTTGGATTTATGTTTTTCCCCTCCCTGTGTTCCTTTACATCCTCTTTATCATTTTGCACTAACTAGAAACTTATGTTTTGCTAAAATTGAGCAATGATTTTACTGGTCAGCTGAAAACAAAAAAAATCCCTGAATACACCTGACTGTTCCTGTGATCTGCTAAAAAGATCCATTTTAAGTTTTTCAAATTTGTTTATCAGCATTGGTGGATTTTATTCTTAATTTATTTATTTTTAGCATGTCTTTGCTAGTGTTAGGTGTCATCAATTCATTTATTGAACTTTGAATACCTTGGCTCAGGTTCGTATTCATTCCTGTCTTCCATCAAATCTTTATGTAGCATTTAAATCTCTTTTAAAGCATTACTCCTCCTCCTCTTCCTTTTCCTCATCCTTCTTTTTCTCCTCTCATTTTTTGGCTCAATTAGAGTTTGCAGTCATTTTATGCTGGTGACTGTTTACTGATCTTCTACCAATCCCATTCTTCTGGTCCTTTTTTGTATGCCTTGACTACATGGTGACTCATCTTTATATTGGTGGACAATGACCCATCTTATCTTCAACGTTTAATTTGCTGCGAGCAATTAGCTTTGGTGTTTGTCATATCTAAGTTCAGATGAGGAATGTCTCCTGTGCCCATGTTGTTGGCTTATGTACAATGCTTGCCTTGCTTAAAGCATCTGATATTACTTTATTGGATCTTTAGGTCCTTCGTCTTCTGCTAAGTCTGTGCATGATGCCTTTGACAGATCATTAGCTCACTTTCTTGTCATGAAGTTAGTGGGTTGGTTGCTCCCTTTTATGTCATGAAGTTAGTGGAACCACTAGTTTATCCTAGAAACTCTTGTAGCCTAGCTCATGAGATCTGGTCCAATTTTCGGATCATTGTTTTCAAATGCTCTCAGTTCTCAGCCATTCAGCACCATGGGCACATGTTTACTGAATTCTTTACCATGTTTTTGAATCTATGGCAATTTAGCAGAACCTTTAGGCTAAGGAGCCAATGAGAAACTTTGATTGTGGAATATCTCAGCTATCCATGCATCCCCTGACATGAATCACTTGCCTAAGGCTGTCATTAGTTATACACAAGTGTAATTATTAAGTTATATAAATACCTAAGAGATTTTTAATTATAAGGGATCGCAACTGCCATATTTCTCCTTGTGCACTGCACATACCTAAGGCTGTCGTAGCCATCCATTCATCCAAAATTATCTAGCTATATAAAGGATCTGAGTCATTCGTGCATCCTATCACAAGCATTGCATGTGGCCAAAACTATTGTCAATAATTTGAACAGTCTTATGATTGGAATAAACTAAAGCAAGGAAGATCCACTAAGCTTCAACGAATTTAAGAGGTTTGCCTATGCATGTTGTACCGGCAACTTCTTGCCTTCCTTTGTCCTAAATATTAAAGCTTTTTTAATTGTCTATAAATGGATACAAGTAGAAACCATGTAGGATGTGTTTATTGCTCTTGGTCTTAATTGCTTATATTGATTTTTCTCATCCTTTTTCTAGGATACTTTTGAGGCTAGGGGAACCTTGGAGGGTAGTTAATTCCCTCTGCTTGCTTCAACTAACCTTCTTGATTTCATCGCAAGCATCTCTTTTGCCCAAGTTACATTGTTCTCAAGTTTAGGTGCAAGCATGTGAAAAGAAATATTTTTCATATCTGCCAGTGGTTTACACACACACACACGAGCTCACGTATGCGCGATGTTTTATTATGCATTTTCTATCATTAGTAGGTCGATCGTTTGTGTTATGAGTGCCTTTATTTTGGTTCATTTCTGAGTGACTTTAAATGTATATAGTAATCGCATTGTAGGTTCTTACTTTTGGAATTCTTTGCAGCACCTATTGATTTACCATATTTGGAAAAACTTTCATCTTATGATTGCTTGATTATTTTTCATTTTGATTTTGATGTTCATGAATATTTTCTTAAGCATATTTCAATCTCTTTTCTTTTATCATTTGAAGGCAGGCAAATTATTTTTTTGGTCTGTTGATATGAAGTTTCTTCCATTTATGTGGTTAAATGATATGAAAGCTTGAATGGAAAAGATACTAAATAATGTATACTTAGGCATGCTAGCTTTGTGACACCTTTGTTTGTTAGATAATTATAACTGTACCCACAGTGATCTGATTGTTATTGAAATGGAGCTTTCCCCACTAAACAAGAAAGTTCATAGTATTGAGGCTTGGAAACAGCCTTTGTAATTCATGCTTCTGTCTTTAAACATAAAATTTTCTTTTTTTTTGTTTTATCGGTGGACTGAATGTTATTGAAATGGAGCTTTTCCTGCTAAACCTGAAAATTCATAATATTGAGGCTTGGAAACAGCCTTTGTAATTCATGCCTCTATCTTTAAACATACAAATTTTTTGCTTTTTTTTTATAATGGTTATGTTCAACAAACATATTTAATTTAGTTATGCATGTCATAAAGGTGCTAATTGCTTCTGGAGGATGTGAAGTTCATGGATACAGTCAACTGTATAAAGATTTTTCAGAGGCAAGTTGTTCTTTCTGAGAATAATTGAGCAGGTTTAGATTGTTTCTTTCTCTTGCACTTCCAGATCTTTGATCAAGAATTTAATTTTGTATTCAGGTAGTGGACTTCATAAATGATGCCATTGTGACTTTAGATGCTTTTGCTGATGCATACAAACCTGCATCTTTGTACTTCTCTATTCCATTTGAAATGAGGTAAACTGACTTCTGTATATTGGGCAGTGATTTTAGGCATGTAGTTTTATAGTTTTAATTGACAATTTCCAATTGATTCTGATACTATATAGCATTTTGAAATTCATTTGGCATGCAGTTATGGAAATGAGGAGCTACTGAGCACCCTGGCAAAGTTACATGATTCCTTGCTGCTGTCTATAGAACAAGGATTTAAACTTGTTTCTAGTTATGTGGCTGATGGGAAACAAAACTTATCTGCTGGCTTGCTTGAAGATGTTGTTCTCAGTTTGAAAATGTTGTCAGTAAGAGTAGTCAAGTTTGGTGGGAAATTGCTGGACTTCTGCTATTTAAATGATCAACTCACTGATGATAGTCTCCTTCAAACTGCTACGAAGATGTTTCCAGCCAAAGTCGAGGATCCTGCAATAAGAGGAGACATTTTAGTTCAAACCTTTAAAGAGATCAATGGGGAAGTTTCAAATCCATATGGGAAATATCGTAGTGGAACATTTCTTCAGAATATTGAAAAGGACTTTAAGATACTGGGCCAAATTCAAGGCCTTCGCAACAATGGTAAATTCTTTATACACACTAACATATGTATTTTGTTCTTTAGCGTTTAGTAATTTCAAAACCATTAGCATAGGTTGATCTTGGGATGTATCAGTTCAATACTCTTACAAGAAGGAGAAAGGCTAATTGCCTGTTAAGCTCTATATTTTTCATTCTGAAGATGACATCTGAGGTTCTCTACCTCTCTCAGAAAATGGACACTTGTCTAAAGATACAATCACTTTTTACTGGCATTAGTCTCAGTAGATACATGTGAAAGCAGTCATTTGAATGTACAGTTGGAGATGCCCATGGTGAACATTTGGAATATTAAAGAAAAACCTTGCACCCAATACATGAGGTAAAGTTTGGTTCAGCATGTATAGTTTCAACTATCATATAATTTAGCAACATTGGAATGTAGAGGATCCCTATGGTGAAATATGTGCCATTTTGGAGCCCATATGTTTTTTAATGCTTAATATATACATGAAGGTAGGATTGTAACTTCTGGTGTGGTGGAAACAAGAGTTTTAGGAACTTATTTTTCAAAGGAACTTACAAAATTTATGTAAGATCTTGTTTTTAGATGATCATTGCTTTGATCTAGTAGATGGGTGAATAAAAAGGGCATAACTTAGAGGTCAGCTGATGTTATGATTGGAATAGAAAGTTTGTCTATGGTTGGGGTGTCACCTTAACCCCGCTATTTATTTTTATTTATTTATTTTTATTTTTTATTTTTACCTTTGTTTCATGTTTTGCAGTTTTTAAAACAATAGGGGAACTGAACCTATGAAGTAGGAAGAAACAAATCTGAGTATGTTTTAGGCCAGCAGGAAATCCCATTCATGGACCTATTTATGATTCAGAATCATGAATCGTCGTAGTATTTCTGTATGTTGAAAGCTTTTTCACCTTAAACCCACTATTGTTTTTTTTTTTTTTTCACCTTCTTCTCATGTTTTGCAGTTTTTAAAACAATGAGGGAACTGAACCTATGAAGTAGGAAGAAACAAATCTGAGTGTGTTTTAGGCCAGCAGGAAATCCCTTTCATGGACCTATTTATGATTCAGAATCATAAGTCGTCATAGTATTTCTGTATGTTGAAAGCTTTTTCACAAGCCCGAGTCTGTCAATGTGGAATTACATCCTTCTATTCTTTCTTTGGGATAAATAAAACATGTGCAATTCATCCTGCAATGTAATTCATGAAGCATGGTTCTGTGAACGAGTTACTTGATAGAACAGACATAATACTGTGCTCAGAAGTTGGGCAAAATATTTTAATCTATGGCAACTTATATTTCTATGAACATGGTTTTCAATTAAATCTGATACAATTTATGGCTTATTTCTTCCCCCCCCCCTATCTTCTATTATCTCTAAGATGCTTATATTTTCATTGGGTCTGACTGTCTGCCTATGGTATGCTAAAGTCTCCCTTTCTTTTCTTGTCTCCTCTCTGATTACAGGATGGATTTTTATGGATGATGAGCAGTTTCAATACCTATCTCAAATTGCAGCACCAGCTACCATGGTGTCCTGGAATAAAGAACCTGAGATCCCCATCCCCATCTCTTCACTGAATGATAAAGCACAGATGGATGAAGAGGCTGTAATCCTTGACTCTAAAATTAGTCAAATTAAGGACCTTTTCCCTGATTATGGGAAAGGTTTTCTTTCAGCTTGCCTTGAAGCTTATAACCACGATCCCGAAGAAGTTATTCAAAGGATATTAGAAGGAACTCTTCATGAAGATCTTTTGTCTCTGGATACTTCATTAGAGCAAATTCTACCACCGAAGTCAGCAACCCAGAACAAGAGTGATAAAGGGAAAGGGGTGCTACTCGAATCTGCATCTTGTAATTCTGTCTTGCCTGCTAAAGTGGATAGCAAGATGCCAGGGAAAGACAAAGATGGCCCTTCATCTTCTGTTTCATCATATGGGCGATATACAAGGAAGTCTAATAATAACTTGCCTGACTCTGCAGTTTTAGACTCAACGGCTAAAGATGCAGTGAGGTCTGCTGTCCTTGCAGCAGAGTACGAATATGAAGATGAATATGATGATTCATTTGATGATCTAGTTTTGAATGTTGTGGAAGCAGGATATGAAGAGGCAGATAACTCAAGTAATAGGATCAGCTCATTATCAGAAAGGTCTTCAGGATCGGATATTGAGACTTCGTCACGCAATTCTACTTCAAAATGGAGTTCACAGAAGAAGCCACAATTTTATGTTAAGGATGGGAAAAACTACAGCTACAAAGTTTCTGGTTCAGTTGGCGTGTCTAATGCTCAGGAAGCAGCTGTTTTAGCCCAAGCCCAGAAGGAAATAATTCATGGTCTTGGTCGTGGTGGAAACTTACCTGTTGGGGCTGTCAAGAAGTTGATGGATGCTGAAGAGCAGGATCACTCAGTCTCTGATGCTGCAGAAAGTTCAGGCAGAGGGAACCCAAATCCTCGGGGTAGAGGAGGAAGGAGAGGTGGTGGAAATCATCATAGAAAAGATAGAGCGATGAAGAAGCACTTTACAGGACTGGTGGGCCATTAGATGCTTCCAGTTTTCATAAATAATTTGTTGGACACAGAAACTGTAAATGCATATACATGAGTTGCCGGGACAGTTTGTACTGTTAGATTGCTAAACAGTTTTTTCATTTTGTGTGTACATGAATCAAATTTGGTCCATCATCAGCCACATCTCTCACATGTTTGGAAATACGATGTAAGAGATAAGCTCTGGGTAATTTTAGGTTACCCAATTATCAGGTTAGTTTGACGGTGAATTGACTGTATACAACTTTTTTGGTTAATTCCTTGCATATTAGAAAAAGGAATTGGTCTTTTACCTATGCATCATCATCTTCGGTCAGTTTACAATGTGACATTTGTTATGTGATCTTATATGATAACCATTACTGGTTTTTTGTGGAATGTTTTGGGATGGCATGAGGTCTTTTTCTCCCATAGAGTCCAATGCTGTAAAAATTTATACTTATACTCACTGATGTTTACTTCAGAATTATTTGAAATTATCATTGATTTTATAAATTCTATTTAATATCTTTCCAATGTTCTTTTATGTTTTTCGTAGAGCATGATTTTGCTTTATGACTCCTACCTACAAATTAATACAAAAAAAAAAAAAGAAAAAAAAAAAGAAAAGAAGAAGAAGAAGAAGAAGCTACTATCGTCTTAGCAATTCAATTAGATCAAGCACTGCTCTGTTGATTGTGTTTAGGATATATTTTGATGAGGATGATTCTATTCTCCCTGGTCTGGATAGTGTTATTTCACCATCCCCAGCAATCGATGGATGTATAGCAGCATGACACTTTGCTGCCTTCTGCCTAAATGCAGCGGGATTCAATATTACCTTCTCATAAAATCTAAAATCCATGTTCTAGTATTTCTCGAGTTGGAGAGTGAAGCAGGCTGGATAAGCTCTTGTGGAAAGTGCCAAGTGATAGCATCAGGAGGCATTATCTAAAGATAAATTTTAGGTTTTTATATCAGGAGGCATTGTCTAAAGATAAATCTTAGGCATATCCGTGAAAAACTAAAAATATGTGCCAACCTGGGAAAAAACATCACAAAATCTTGAGTTGCTTAAATGAAGTATAGATGAGGGAATTTGTTTATTTTTCTTACTATATTGCAAGCAGTTCATTCAAATCTTGTTTTTGGATACTCACTACATTGTTGGTTGAAAAGATGCGAAAAGGCTTGGTTTTAGAATTAGAGACTTTCTTATGCTACCCCAAACGGGTTGGTTTGGTTACTCTGATTATTTCATTTTTTTGGCTCAAAGATTGATCTCTTATTTTGTTTTACATCTATCTATGAATGGTCAAACCATGCCTGGATGAGTTGAAGAAGAATCACAAAGTTGTTTCGCCATACTTTGGAGTGTGGACCATTGGCGAGTTTGCACTTTCTGCTTGGACAAAGCATTAAGTGAATGGTGAAATACTTTTCTGCCTTATCGCCCTTGAATCAACAGGGTGAGATGCCTATTCTTTTTTTTCAAGTATCAAGGTGAAATACTTCTGATAATCATTACTTCTCTATTCCCCTTTTATTTTTTAAACATTTGGTAGAATTGGTTTCAGTAGCTCGCTTTAGAACTTTTAGTTCTATTCTTTGGAAAGGTTCCCATTTTGGGAATTCCTATTTAGCATTTTGTTGTGTTTCATTTCTCTTTATTTCTCCTACACTTATGGCTTGGCTAAAATATAGGATGTGAATATTTAAACTTGGATGGAATATATGCTCGCCTAAGTTTCTCAACCTATAACAGACTACAATAAAGGGCTCTTATAAAGTAAAAAAATAACTTAATTATCAAACATGCTAGTTTTGAAAAAAAATAGTGGCCTCATGTATTTTTTTCAGTGCTAGTCCTTAATCCTTGTAGTTCACCCATGTCATGGATGGAGCTGATCTGGCAACGCATCCCGGTCAAAAGTGAAGGTTCTTAACCTCAGCATGTTAGAGTCCTGCTCTGGAGGGAGCTGACTGAATATAGAGTAGACTTGTTATTTCTGTTTGAAATTGTCTCTTGCTTGCTTCTGTACCATACAGCAGCCATCGACGGTCTCCCCCCTCCCACTTCTTTTCTGTGTTCATGTGCTGGCTGAAATGAAGGTTTAGGAGAAACTACACCCTTATCATATTTTATTATTGAAAGATCTATGAAATCCAATAATATCAGAGGAACAAGTTGGTTACTGGCACTGGTAACCGATTGGTGATTTCTAATGTTTAACTAATAATTCTTCCTCCAGTTATTAGTGTCCTGAAAAGGAGTTTTACCCTCATGTAGCTCATGGTTAATAAATGAGTGATATATTAAATCACATAGTATTCAAGGAACAAAGTTGGCTAGTGGCAATTGGCTAGTGATGTCTAATATTTATTGACTAATAATTCGTCTGCCTGTTATTTAGTATCAATTTCTGTACCTACCAAGTGCAGGAAGATAGTGTGATGCTTAATCTATATCTGTATGTTATGGCTATGATATTACTGGATCATGTTCTTCGATATTAAAAATCTGAAATGTTTTCCTTGTATTTTTAGAACGGGAAAGATGGTACATTGTGAATGACATCACTTTGGCTGTGACATCCTCTTGGTGAATGACATCACTCTTGAGATGGGTTCCTTTTTTTTTCTTCCCTTGTGAGAGGAGCGTTTTTCTTGGGCTCTTTTTAGGTGTCTGGATCATTGTTCATTTTCGAATATGCATAAAGGAAAAGCCACTAATAAACTCCTCTCTGTTTTCTTCTCTCTCGAGTCTAGTATCAGAAACAAGTCTTGTTTTGACCTTTGCTAATTTCTAACACTCAATCTACATTCCAGCTTCCCTCGTGTTAAACTCTGGTTAGTGAATTGTCCATGATTGAAGAGAAACAGAAGAAAAAAGGAAGATAAGGAATTGGAGTTTCTTTTATAAGGAATACGAGGAAAAGCAGAGTACTTAGACTTTAGAATGAAGAAAAATAATGAGTGAATTCTATTTTATTAAATGTATTTGAAAGTATTTCTTTTTATAAAGGTCAAGTTGGCTTTAATGGATACTGTACGCTCCACGTGTTCATGGTAAGTTAGAACTACAAGAGACTTGTGATTCTGTTCTAATTCATCAAATGATGAAGATTTGAGCTTATATTGTTGGTTCTACAGAACAATATATAAATATAGATGAGCTGGGTTGGCCTTAATGTAATTTTAGATTTGATGGTGGTTGCACGGCTGGGCTCGTATTTTGTGAAATGGTGCTCTTGGTACATCCCCAAGCGTGTTGCTGAAGGTGTGCACAGATGTACTGCAGGCATGAGTTTATGTTATTTTATATGCTTTTTGAAATTACAAAAAGTAATTTTAAAAATCCACATTAGTTTGTTGTGTGAAATCCATACTTACACCTCCCACCCCACCAAAAAAAAAAAAAAAAAAAGAATCCAGACATACCCTGATGTCAGTGAATTAGAAAGTTCCACTTTCTAATTAATGATTTCTCCATCTCTTTCTTGTATGTGTCTATTTTAAACCTTTTTCATTTTAGCAGCCAAACACCTTGCACCCAGAAAAAAGCTTTCAAAAAAAAAAAAAAAGAATCAAGTAAAAAGACAATTGTTAATTAGAAATTAAGAACCTCCAAATGTAGCCTTATTGTAGTATCTCACTTTGTTTGTGCTGCCTATTATAGATTGTCCCTAAAGGAGCAACACACCTTATTTCTCGACCATTTCCTTTTATGCTTTATATCAATGGCAAATGCTGAAGTGATGAGTGTTGTAGTCTCCTGAATGTATTTTATTGTGTATTAATTCATGTGTTCTCCATAGGAGAAGAAATTGGTGATGCAGATATTACTTTTTCATGCCTGAATGAAAATTCAGAAAATGTGGTTGAATTTCTGCATCCGCATGAACAATGAGAGGGTGGATTGTTTTGACACCATTCCAGTACCCTCTCAATGTTATGGAGTGTCCTGGATGACTCCAATAGAAAGTCCTGTGTTTTAGGGTGACAGATGCTGAGATTTCAGTGTGGCAGACAACAGGAAGTCGGTTATGGAACATCCTATACTTTCACCTTGAATGCTGCTGTTCTATGTAGCCAGTTTCTTAGCTGTTGTTTTGTGTATCTAGTTTCATAGCTTACTTCGGGGGCAGTACCAATTCCTCTTTGAAGTTCTTGATGCACAATTTTCTTAAGGAATTAACTTCTGTAAATCATCTAGAGAATTGAGGTGCCAATAGCCACTGGAGCTCAACAGACCGCTTAATGGTTTGGCAACATACTTTTGACATTTGTCTCATTGTGAACTGTTCTCCAAGCCCTTCCACAGGAAGACTACTGCAAACTATCTAATGTTACAATGTGATGCCTGCTGGCTTTCCTTGCCCACAAAGAAGCAGCAGGTTTTAGTGGTTTGCTGAGATGCTGATAGTAGGCATGAATGCTTTGGTAATTAAATGTTGCAAGCTTGGTATTGCTAATACTGGCTAAGATCATGCTTTAAGATGTCTGAGCCGCATGGTGCATCAACTCCAGCGTCAATTGTAGCTCTTCATGTCATGCACCTTGGCATGTCAAGTACAATTGGTGCCGCATCCATGATTCTATACTTGCCTGTGTGTTATGTAGCCTGCCTCGCTAGGATCAAGCTTTTCATAGGGTCTTGATTACGTGCTTCAAATCTCCGTAGAATCCCAAAATTTAAGAAATGCAACAGGCAAGCTCTGGTATCCTCCAATGCCCTTCCCCTATCTAATGCTTCCTCTATGCAGACTAGGTTTAATAGATATCAAAAAATAGGAGTAACAAAATCGATCTGACCTGATGGGTATGCATCCTACTCAAATCCAATCAAATTCGAAAAATAGGATTTGATCAGATTCGGATAAAATTCGAAAACTGTAGCATAGGTACGAGTAAGATATGGATAATACTATTTTTTACCCAAATTCGAATCCGATCTGGACCTACGAATATGGGTAATATCCGAACCTATATCCGAATATATATGTTTATAATTATGTTTTGGTAATTTTATTTTGGTTGATAATATGCATAAAATTATTTTGATTATTTATGTATTCTATGTTGAATTGTAATTCTATTTCTATGTTTGATTTCTATAAATCTGGACTTATAAATTACGTTTTACGTTGAATTGGTAATTTTGTTTTGATTGATAATATGCATAAAATTATTTTAATTTTTTTTTTTTTTGAGTATGGGATATGTATGGGACGGGTATGGATTGGGTATTGGAGAAATGGGTTACTCGTGGATATCTCCGAATCTATTGGATATGGGGATGGATATCTCTTTTCTTATTTGATCGGATATCGGATAAGATTTGGGTATAGAATATTAAATTTGGATTTGAGGATGGATAGTATAATATTCGATCCAAATTTTACCTATCGTCATCCCTACAAAGAAGTATAAATGACAGAGATCCTATCATGTTAAAAGATCATATTTATAAAGGAAATGGTGCCTAATTAAGGTCGATTCTTTCATGCAAGTAATGGATGGAATAAGGTGGAATGAGTTCCGGCAATAAGAGTGCAAACATGCAAGTTACATGCAACATATTGCTTGAGAACCATCGTCTTCACGACAAGTTAGCTGGGAGCATAGCTCTGTCCGAATCTCACCGGGGGAGCACCGAAAGAAGCAACGAGGGGTGCTGCTTGCATTGGGCGCAGTAATGTTTAAATTAATGACTGTTGAGATGACTGCTCTTCGACCGTTATCTTGTTATAATGTTTGACATATAATGGATCATTATTTTTGACATTTTCAATGTTCTTTTAATTATCTGAACAGTGAATAAGTTTAAAAAAACAACATTGTTCAATCATGGTTTCTATTATAATATTAAACAATGTTTCTAATGGCAATAACAACCAGAACCTTATCAAAAATAAAATAAAAAATAAAAAATATTATTTAAATTATTTAATTTTATATAAATTTTTAATATTTATTTTATATATAACTGATGTACAATCTAAATAAATTTATGCTACGATATTTTTTAGCCCATATAAATTATAACTTCGATCCATTTTAATATTATAACATTTACATTCTAAATCCATTGTTCAAACAGGTTCGTAATTAGAGCTGATAAAATATGATTCGACTTGTCAATTCGATCCGTGTTCGATCTATCATAAATAAATTTGAATTTAGACTAAATAAAATTAAGTGATTAATAAATCGATTCATTTAACTCGTTTAATAATTTGATCGGATTTGAATTTTAGACATCTGATCTGTTTAATCTGTTTAACCTATTTAATATTCAGATCGGATTGAATCAGATAATCCATTTAACCTGTTTAACTTGTTTAACTTCTTTCTGATTCATTTAACTCGATCTGTTTAACCTGTTTAACTCATTTAAGATCTATTTAATCTATTTAAAATATGCTTAATCTGTTTCTAATCCATTTAATTCGATCTATTTAATCTATTTAATTAAATTTAATTTATTTAATAAATAAATTAAATAGATCGGATTGAATTATCTGTTTAATAAACAGATCATATCCAAATTTAAATTTTTGATCCGTTTAATAAATAGATCGAATTTGGATTGATAATTTTTTGATTCAATTTCGATCCGATCTAATTACCACTCTTACCTACGGATGCATAAAATTATGTCTTATGTGTGGTATTTGAATATAACCTTAATGGCTCTGCATAACACATGAAGCACGCTTTTACTGTCTTTTGGCAACCTACCAAATGGTCAGGTAAATGGGAGGTGAACGCAGTTCAACATTTATATAGATTATTATGTGAATATAAATTATGTAATACCCTCTTTGGAACACACAAAAAAAAAAAAAAAAAAAATTATAGGCAAACTTCAAAAAATAATAAACAGTATAGGCCAAGTTACAAAGGAAGGATATGGACGCAAAACCCTTGACCTTTGCCCACAGAACGTCCAGTTCCAGCGGTGGCACCCTGACCGAAGGAATGGAAGACGAAAAGGCAAGGCAAGGGTCTTCGGGAAGACGTCATATTTTTCGTACATCTCCGGGAGGTAATAACAATGGGAGAGGGAGGGGGGAGAGAGAGAGTTAAGAAAAGCGAGAGAGTTAAGAGGGGGATCTATTAACTTGGACGATTGAGGGAGAAGTCAGCAAGGAAGCAAGCCGATCGTGATACAGTTAAGCAAAGGATGTAGCTTTCCTCCCGCGTCCGCTTCCTTTTGCCTTGCGCGCTGCTCTCAGGTGCCAATCCCTCCTCTCTCTCTCTCTCCCCCCTTCTTATTTCTTATTTTTCTTTTTATTTTATTCTTGCGGTCTGAATCAAAATTCTTGATGCACTTTGTTGAAGTCTTGATGGATAGGAGTGATCAATACCAGGGGTGTTTATCTTGATGGTTGATTTAGAAAATTTGTGTAACCATAAATGAGCATGCTTCCAAAAAAGAGGTGCCAGGAAAAGAAATTAGAGATTTGTGATGACTCCTAAGAGTTAACAAAGTTTCATATGGGTGCACAAATAATTAAGTTTGATCGTTATAATATCTTCATGCATCATTTTTCGAAGAGCTATCGTATAGATGCGTCTGTGTGTGTGAGAGGGAGAGCCTTAAATTGTAACCCCAACTTCTAAACCCTAGTAAGAGATTAAATTATCGATACCTTATACAGCTCCTTCAAGCATTGTAGATGATATCACCAAAGTGACTGGAGATATTTGCTTTTTCTATTTGTTGGTCTGGATTGTGAAACCTGTAATGGAAGAGTTACTCTATAATGGTCAGAAAAAACTATTGAAGTCTTTTATTGGATTTCAGAAGAATGTCATAATCTGTTCACATGCATAACTGAATCCAATATTATATCCTTTGCCTCTCTTAATGAACCCTGACTTGATTACTAGAAAACATTGACACATGTAGGAAGCGGTATTAGAGTTATGATTTATGCCATTGACTATGTATGACTTTTGGGTGATTTGGCGAACCCAAATGATAGTTGGAAGTATTCTGGTGCAGTTGTCATGTCTTGGTTTATACTTTCTCATATAGCGCATGTTTCATGTACGTTTTCTTTCCTTCTTTCCTCTTTGGGTTTTCTGCTTTCCAAGACTTGTTTATCGTCCCTTTCTCTATCGCATGCTTTTTTTGTGGGTGAGATGTCATGTTTCATTTTATAACAACTGAAATATGTTTTCTTATGCCTTTGTTATATTCTGTATTTCAAGTACTAATATTTCTTGATCCATGTAGGTAACATTGCTGAAAGCAAGATGACTTCTGCTCAAGATCCATTTTATATTGTTAAAGATGAAATTCAGGAATCAGTAAGTCATGTTTTCCTATCTACTTTGGTGCATTTTAAGTGAAACCATTTTTTTGGCATGAGTTATATATACGAATGGAGTTAACTAAGTGTAGAAAGGAGAAATGTCATAAAAGCCAAAAAGTAAAAAGAGTGAGTGAAAGTCATGAAAGCATAAAATGCATGTAAAGTAAGGTTATTGAGGTGGAATTCTGTTTAAACTGTGAAGGATGGACTGAAATATATGTTAATGGTAGCATGGGAGTGACATAAATACGGAATAAAGTTGAAGAAAATGTCTAAGCTTGTTAGACCATGTAAAGTGTAGGCTAGAGGTGGCCCTAGTGGTCAGCTTGTACTTGACCAACCCAGCACCGCATACCGTGTGTCAATCTGGCACCATACTGACCCAAAACCTGACTGGCATGGATCACGGTACTTGCATTTCTACAATTGATGTGTACTTATGTATGTTTGTATATACATATGTGCCTGACCCTCATTCATGTATGTTTGTGTGTCTATATTTATGTATTTATGCTTATATGGATGTAATCAATATAGTATATGGTGTTTAATTTGGCAAAGTTGAAGCAAGCCACTGTTTGGCTTTATCTCGGCTTAAAAACCATTTAGAGTTTATATCCCTTGTGCTAACCTGCCTTTTACTAATTGAACAGACTCTGTTGAGCCAAATGGAGCTGCTGACAGTTTATTCAATTGATAGAGTAGAAAGGGGTTATTAGCAAAAACACCTCCATCGCAGATCAACTATATGTCCCTACCCGATTTAATTTTTGAACATTTTATGAATGCTTTAAGTGCTAAATTTTTTAGTAGGGCCCTTGGTACAGCATTGGTTGCTGAGACCAGATAAGGATAACTGTAAGATTCAACTTGCAGTGAAACTGTAGAAAATACAGTCTAAATTATTTTGAAAAGATGCAGCTGCAATTAACAAAGGAAGGATTTCAAAACTTTTTACTATCTTGGTTGCATTCATGCAAGCGGATGGAGATAGAAATAAGTGTAGGTGAAATGATATTTGAGCAGAGTGATTAAGTGGAGATGCATCTTTGGAGATTTAAAAGGAGGTGTCTGTTTTAGTCTAAAGATCGGCTGCATTTTGTTCTTCTCATCTGTGGAGTAGGATCTGCAAAATGAAACCAAACAGATGTAACAAGGATAATTGTTTATATTTATCTTTTATTTCTCAATACTTAATTTTGTTCCTCTGTGGGACAACGTTGTTTTATCGTAAATGTCTTTTGTGTAGTTAAACTCATTTACGTTTTAGAGAATTATTTTTATTTGTGACTTCATTTGCTAATCTTAAACTTTTTGTGGGTGGTGCGCAAGCAAATGCTTTTTTTTTGCTATCAATAACATATTGAATTTCTTCCTGTAGGGATATTTAGCAGCCCTGCTTGCTACCATATTGTCTGTGATATGAGATGTGAAGACCTAAGTTAATGTTCACTCCTTTTGGCAGATTGATAAGCTGCATGATAGTTTCCACCGATGGGAAGAGACCCCTGCTAACAGTGGAGACCATCTTCTTCTAACCAAACAGCTTCTTGCCAACTGCGAAAGCATTAAATGGCAGGTATCATGACCAACACTACCAAAGTTATATTACATCATGCTTTTCCCAATATAAGTTTACAGATGATCTCTACTAAATTACTTAAATTTATAGTATTCATAAATTTACCATAGAAACATTGATTATGAAGAAATGAAGAAATAAGTGTAGCCACAGATTGGTTTGAGACATCATTTATTCCAATTTATGTTCACATCTATCTGCAGTGCTCTCTTATTAGTTAAGACAAAGCCTTCATATGAGTTCCATCTTACTGCTTCGGTTAGTAAACTACTACTTTTCCTGTAGAAAGGTAGATGAACTGGATAAGGCAATTGCAGTTGCTGCAAGAGATCCAGCTTGGTATGGCCTCAATGAAGTTGAGCTTGAGAAAAGGAGGAGGTGGACAAATATTGCTCATAAGCAGGTATGATATTTCTCGTCCTGAGGTCTAATTTAATAAACCTTCCAATATTTTCTGCAATACTGCCTTTTTGTTTCTTATATCTCTTACCTCAGTGATTTCTTTGCATTTGCATAAATCTAATTTAAAGCTCATAAGTTGGCCTGGGGCAAAGTCATTTTGGATTGTGATTCTAGAATGCTGATTAATCTTTTTTGATTTATGGTTTAGAAGTTTCTTGGATGTTTTGATGAATGTAGTAATTATTAGGTGGATAGTGTGAGAAAAGCTGTAGAAGATGGAAGGAAGAAAAGCAACTCAGTCAACTTGGGTCCCAGTGGGATGCATAGGGAGCTTATGAGGCTTCCAATTGATCATGCTTCTCAAGCAGGAAGATCAAACAACTATGCTGCTGAAGACAATGATGATTTCATATCTGCAGAATCAGATCGACAGATGCTCCTTATTAAGTATTATTGTTTTCCAACTTTTCTATTCATTTTGCCATAAAAAGCTTGATTCACCCACTTGTAGGTAGATGCATATGAAAAGTATGTTGTGTCACCCCTCCAGGCAAATTCTCCCATTAATCTGTGAGAAGGGTTCCTTATCTGAGGCTAGTTGTTGTCCTTAGTGTTCCTCTACCACCACAATATATGTGGGTTGGATGCTGATCAAGTAGTAATATTTGGTATACGGATTTGAATAATAGCAGCCAATATACTCTTCAAATTGATGAACAACCATGAAGATACTTCTGGGAAATATGAAAGTAACAAATAAGCTATTGAGGTTCTTTCAACCATATGAGATATGGTTCTTCCATCTTAGGGTAGTTTAGTGCTAAAAAGGTGTGGAGGGGCAGACATACACATATTCCCCACAAAGAATTGAAAATGTTTTTAAAATCTTGTAGTTCGTTTGCTTGTAGATTTTGTTTCATCTGTGACAAGGAAATTAGCCACAAACCATGGACCCATGGTCATGCTGAAATTACGGAGAGGAATGAAGAGTATTTTTTGAATGATTAATGCTGAAATTATGGACCCATGTATTTGTACTAATTTCTCATGCCAGCCAAGTGATGCTGCAGGCAACAAGATCAGGAGCTGGATGATCTTAGCATTAGCGTACAGAGAATTGGAGATGTGGGGCTTACTATAAATGAAGAGCTCATTGGACAGGTGATGTTTAACAAATGTGCTAGATTTTGTTACATTTATGCATAATCTACTGATTATGATAATGTGTAGCTTTATTTACCTTCTTTGCTTATAAGTTATGATGGATTAGCGGTTACAACAGTAATTTGTGATGAGGAAGAAATTCATGTTGACTGCAAAACTATTCAAGATTGTCCTTATCATTTGGTGCAATGGAATGATATATTCCTTATAAACTATCTAACAAACATTAGATTTTTCCCATTTTCTAAATAAGATAAGGTAAAATTGGCATATGTGGTCTTATACATATCTCCGGTTGCTAGCGTATGACTTCCCTTTTTCATCCACACTTAAACTAGATTTGGTATTACCATTGATCCATCAACTAGCAGGTTTTTGGAATCCATTTCAAGCCAAGGAGTAGTTCCATCTTGTGACTTCTTATTGTCGCTTTGTAAATCTTCATCCATCATGTGAGGAAAGGTCCATATGTAATTTGCTGAGCCAATTTATCTGTGTTGGAGAGACTTCTATGATACTTTTTACCACTCAATCTTATTAATACTGTCAAGAACATTGCATTCTGAAGTCAGAGCAATTTCTTTTCAGATCTGAAGATATGATTGGATATTATCAGAAGCTCCATTTTGGGAACAGGGCCACCTAACTGTAAAGAATTGTGGAACCTCCTTTACAAGTCTATAGTTGAGGGCCTGGCCTATTTAGTGGCTAAACGTGCAATCATCCCTGGTCTATTTTTTTGATAAATCATCTTGTCAACCTAGGAAATGTTCATAATACTAGAATCCCAAGGTAAATAGATTGAAAAATCATGAGTTGTAGAAAGACAACTGGAAAGATAACTAAGGATTTAAAAAGATAAAGATGACCACATAGAATGAGTTACTAGGTTTGTGTTCGGAAGGACATTCTTCCAAAAACAAGCCTTTTTTACATATGATAATATTCAGAAACAATAAAAAGCATGATGACTTAAGCAATGATAGGTGAAGTTCTCATAGATAGACTTTATTATCAGCCCTAGGAGGAGGAGGGAGGATAGGTTTGAATATGTATATGAATAGCAAGATAGGAGTATGTAATGATAGTATTGGATGCACTGTTGAAGATGATGAAAGAAAAGAAGATAAGAAAAGAGAGGGAGGAAAAAGGTTTGCAATCATGCTTTTCAGGGAGAAAAACCTTTTTCAAGTGGTGGAGCTATCAAAATTGGTCGCTTATCCAAAATGATTGGTGTGGTATCAAAATATACCTACTTAGGGACTGTTTGAAGTCCTGTGGCTGGAATTCTGCTGCAACTCAAGATACACTGCTGCTCAGTTGGACAGTTGCATGTATTTGAGCTTCATGTGACTCAATCCCCTATTTTTGGAGGGCAATGAATGGAGGTTAGGTGAGGTAGGGAAGGTGAGATGGGCGAGGGAGATGGGGTGGGCACTGGGTGGGGGTGGGGTAAGGGAGACTAGGCGAAGGCTGGTTAGGGCAAGGGAAGGCGAGGTTGGCAAGGGAGATGGGGTGGGCATTGGGTGGGGGTGGGGCAAGGGGGACTAGGCGAAGGCTGGTTAGGGCAAGGGAAGGCGAGGTTGGCGATGGAGATGGGTGGAGGTTTGATGGGGTGAGGGAGATGAGGCACAGGCCAAGCAGTGGGAAGGAAGGCAAGGGAGATTGGTGGATTGGAGGTTGGTGGGGTGAGGGAGGTGGACCGTAAAGGGGAAGGGGTTAGATTGCAAGGGAGGAGTGCATGACTTAGGAGATGGATGGGGGAGTTGGGGGGTTCAGGGAGAGGAGGTATGAGCTGTTAGGGCTTTGGGAGAGCCCGACTCGAGCCTGTAGCTTTTTAATAGCTGTTTCAATTGCAAGTCGAGATGCAACTTTTAAGGCCGAGCTGCAAGGGCCTACAGCCTGACTTGTAGCATGTGGTCCAGCTGTAGGCCTCTGAATAAGCAGGGATGGGTCTCCATGCAACCTATTATAGGCAATAGATTTTAGGTTACACAATACCCTCAAAAGAAGCAGACAGTGACGTAACCTGTTATTAGACTGTGACCTATAATTTCACTACTTTAGATATCAAATATTGCACACCTAAGAATTCAAAACCATATCACATGATTATATTTTTTTCTAAACAGTCATGTGAATCATATGGCTGTGTAAGTGGTCAAATGGATATCATCGAACTGGTACTTTATTACTGAAAGTTAGGCATCTGTTATTTATTTTCCATGTTTAACAACCTTGCTTTAGATAATAGGTAAGTCAATGGTGTTTTCTATCCCTATTGCTAGGTCTTGGATTGGGCCTGTTGTTTTGAAAATCTTGAGTAGGCTAAGCTTGGGGGTTGTCTACAAATATTGCTTGATGGGCAAACAATTTTAGATGTTAAGCCTTATACAATTGCATACACGGGTGCAGATTGGACTAGAATGGGTTCAGGTTCATTCATGGTTCAATACCAAGGAACAATGACTTGGCTCAAGCTTGACTCAGCTTGAAAATATCAGGCCTGTTCTAGACTAATAGCTTAGCTTGATCCAATAGAAGCCATGCTTTAGCTTATATGTCAGGACTGTGGTTAATCCCACGTGCACCACTATTTTTGGTCATGAAGAGAGAGGGAGATGGAGGAGGGAGGAGGGAGGAGGGAAAAAGGGGGAAGAGGAAATGCTAAACAGGTGGTGGTGGTAAACAGGTAAAGTCAGGCAGTGATGGTAGTGAGAAGGGGCATGGGACAGATGGAGATGGTGGTGGTGAGGGAGGCTGGGCATGGATGGAGATGGTGGTGGTGAGGGTGGTTGAAGGTGGAGGGAGAGGGAGCTAGGTGCTAACGGCCACCAACATCAATCTGGCCTTGGGTGCTCGAGAGAGAGATGTTAACTTGTATTTATTCAATAGATTGGCAGAGTTGATAATGCTCTAGTGTTGGTGCCAGAGAGAATGAATGAAAAGGTGGGTTGTTGGCTAGAGAAGGAGAATGAAAAAGGGGCCCAAAAGTTTAGTTCTGACATCGTCTTTTACTCACTAATTTTTACTTTTATTTTCAGGTTTTAGATTTTGATTTTAAATGTGTCATGGTTTCTAGAATCTAATGGTATAAATTTTGTATTTATAATGTGTCCCATCCAAATTTATTTATAATATTGTCGATATTATATTTGTTATATAATTATATGTACGTTTGATATATAAGATACCCATCTAGTTGGTCAAGCATGGCTAGGCTAAAACTTAGCAAATCATGGCTTGATTTAAATCATGGTTGGCCTTGAAATCCTCGGTCCACTTATGCCGTAAATCTGGTGGGGCAGGCTAGGCCAGATTTACTCAAGTTTTATTGGTTGGTACCCTTGGTATCTTTTAGGTCAATAAATACCAATATTTGTTGGTGCATGAGGTTGCTGCTTTTCGTTTGGGGATATCATTGATGAAGATTTTATTTAAATAAAAACAATTACTCTTATTATCCGTCTGGTGGGCTTCTCCTGTCTCATGATGGGACAAATTTGAAGAAAATTAATTCAAGAGGCTAAAGAGAAAATCTTATAGTAAGTTTTGTTTAAGGTTTTATTCCGTAGATAAAACCGAATTGTATGTGTAAGTGCAACAACCTATCTCCAATATTTATTTAGTCTGGGTGTAACTATTAAATTTTTCAGTATTGAGTTAAACCTTTGGGGACTATTTTCCAAATTACCTTAATCCTGCACGTTCTCCTTTCCAAACATTCTTCCTGTCCTGTTCCCTCTATTCTTCCTCTGATTCTGATCCTTGTTTATTTCTACCCTCCTGAACTCTTTATAAATTTCTCAACTTCTTTAACCTTATCTGGTTTCTGGACGAATTTTGATTATCTGGACTTGCATTTCCCTTCAAAAAAAGATTATATTATTTTTTCAGAATTATATGTATCTGGTTTCTTTTTGATTTTTAATCAGTTCTTCTAAGCTTCTTCAAAAGGAAGAATAAATAGATTACCAAATATAATACTCCTGGTTAATATTGACACTCATGATAGCAGAGGCAAATCGTGTCTGTGCTTGTCTCCTTTGTATTGCTTTATTATATTTTTACTGAAAAGGTTGATGCTTGCATTGGTAATGCAGGAGAGGATTTTGGATGATGTGAGCATGGAAGTGGAAACTACTTCAAATCGGCTTGGCTTTGTTCAGGTTGGTGCATCAATTGTGTTTATCTCTTAGATACTTGTATATTCTTTTTTTGTCTTAAATTCTGCTAGAAAAAAACATCTGGTGGCATGCATTGCATGCAATTGGAGATGCTGCCTTCATTATTAATCTTTTTGATATTTTCCTGGAATCAGCAAGTGACAACAACCAATTTTTCTTTTTTTGTTCTTCTTAATTATTTTTTTGTACTCATATCTACCGATATTCTTTGTCATCCCTTCAATTACTTCAATTTGGCTGTGTTAAATCTTGTATATCTCTTTTATTTGCTTTTCTTTGATGTTATGGTGATAAAATAAAATATGTTTAATACCAAACCTGGATATCCTTATTCCTTGTAGTTTTACTGGAAAATTAAAATCAGAAACCTTTAACTATCTTTTAATTTTCTTGCGGTCCCTATTATCTTTCCTTCATCTTTTTATGTGAAAATTTATCCTTGTGCAGAAAAAAGTGGCCATGGTAATGAAGAAGGCTGGTGCCAAGGGACAAATTATGATGATACTGTTCTTGATAGTTCTTTTTATTGTTCTTTTTGTTCTGGTTTTCTTTACCTAGGAAGCAAGCGATGATTGTGTGATCATATCCTTTGTAAATAACTGACTGGGAAAACTTTGTCAAGCTCTTGAACAAACTATTGCTGCATAAACGTATGTTAGGATAAGTAGCCAAGTTCTGAAGGATCATCCATGTCTTTTTTCTTTTTATATAAGAACAGGTAAATTTGGTTTTTGAGCAACTAGATAGGGTTCCAGACAAGAAAAAAAAAGAAAAAGACACTACTAGCATTCTCGGTATGGATGCACATCCATTTGGCATGGGTTACCGACCCAGATCCAAGTCTTTGATCGGTTGGTGTAAAAATTATGCTTAGTTACTGTAGCCTATTTTTGTTGAGTCACCCAATCAGTTGGATTCAATTGGTTTTGGCTATGCTGGTTCTGTTATGCACTGGAGTGCCTGCATGCCCTAAAACTCATTTAGCAATCTTGGATTTTGTTGGGATCAGGAAGTCATTCTAAATTTGGATTTTGAAAGATTTCAAACATTTGTAAAGCATGTATTCTTGCAAATCCCAAGTTGAGGAGGGAATTGTCCTCTCGAACTCCTTAGGGTCCAATGTTAGAGTCATTTGCTTTAAGATTCCAAGGGAAAAATCTATTCCACAATACTACAGGAACTGAAAAGTTGAAAAATATAGGCGCTTTTATGTAGTGTCACGATATGCATGTCGGGGTAAGAAGTGAGCTTGAGTGCACTGGTCTCACTCAAATTGGCTAATTTTTTACCAAGTTGAGCTCAAGTTAGATTATTTAATTTTTTGAGTCAAACTCAGGCCACTTATGAGTGGATTGTTTAAGAGGTGAATGGTAAGTTTGAGGTCCCTTAAGATATACGTGAACATTTGAATTAATTTTCACTATTCTATTTCAACATAATAGTTGAACAACATTCTTTTATGTGTATATTAGATTAATTTATTAAATAATATTTTTATTTGCAAATAATAACTACAATACTTTGTGATATAACTCTTAGTTCTAATTTAATCGAGCAGAACTTGACTCAACCAAGCCTATTTGGCTTGCAGAATAATCAAGCAAGCCCAGGTCTGAAATTTAGGCCAACCAAGCTACTCAGTAGCAACTTGATTGCAGTTTACAATAAAAAAAATGCAATAAGCTATGTATATGTGTGTATATATATAATGGTGAAATTGGAAGGTTGCACCCATTTGTTTAGAAGATTCATGTCTATAACGAGTATATTAGTACATATTGGGATGAAGAGAAGAGAATATATTACAGAGATAAAATAAATAAGGTAGAAAAAAAATAATAAAATATCAAGATTTTACATGGAAAAATTTGAAACAGAAAAAAGCGACGATGTCAAGCCAATAAATCACTATTTTCAAAAGATCTAATACAAGGATGGTCATAAGTAGTATCTCTAAAAAATAAGTAGAGGGTAAAGATTTATCACACATAAAAGTAGATCTCTTTTTCTCTTAAAAAAAAAGCTCTTCACACACACCATGAAAGCCACGTATTGAACCACAGCACGACCAGTGAGTCAGCTCAGTCTTAGACTGAGTCGGCTAACTTGAAACTAAATCGGCTCAGAAAATCATTGGGTCGGCTCAAACACTGTACCATGTTAGAAATCGAATATACTACTTTTTGTATAATTCTGTTTCTCACAGTTAGTCAATCCATCCTGAAATTGGATCGATCCATCTTGAACTTAGTCGATCCAATAACAGACTGAGTCAACTAAGATGCTAAGCCTGCTGATCTGAAACAGTTTTGCAAATTTTTTTCCTCTCTTGAGTTTTTTTACATGGCTTGGCGTCAAACTCGTCATTTGTTGGGTTATGCCTCCGTCATCGTAATATATTCAGCTTCAGTGGTGGATAGGGCAATGCATTTTTGAAGCTTAGATTGCTATGACACAGCTTCTCCTGCAAATGTGACCAAATAATCTGAGGTCAGACTTTCTTGAATCAATATCACCTACCATATCGGCATTAGAGTATCCTTTAAGCAATGGCTTTTTGCCTCCCAAATACAAACATACTTTGGAAGTACCATGTAAATACCTTAAGATCCACTTCACTGCTATCCATTGTTGCCTGCTCGGATTTGAAAGAAATCTGCTCACAACACCTATTGAATGACCAATATTGGGTCTTGTACACATCATCGCATATATCAAACTACCAACCACTGAGGCATAGGATATATGTTTCATCTCTTCCTTTTCCGCATTAGTAGAAAGACATTGTTGAGTACTCATCCTGAAGTGATTAGCTAATGGAGAACTCACAGGCTTGGCTTTATCCATGTTAAATCTCTGAAGCACCTTTTCAATATAGCCTTCTTGTGACAGCCACAATTTTTTGATCTCTCTGTCACGAGAAATCTGCATACCAAGTACTTGCTTCACTGCACCCAAGTCCTTCATAGCAATGGATTTATCAAGTTCATCCTTCAACATACAAATTTTCTTCGTATCACGACCCATAACAAGCATATCATCTACATACAATAAAAGTATGATAAAATCACCATCACCAAACTTTTGCACATAAACACAATGATCTGACAAAGTCTTGTTGTGGCCATGATCAACCATGAAGGAGTCAAACTTTTTACACCATTAGCGTGGTGCTTGTTTCAGTCCATATAAACTTTTTCTCAACCTGCATACCAGTCCTTCTTTGCCTTTGACTTTGAAACCCTCCGATTGTTCCATATAAATCTCCTCATCCAAATCATTATGAAGAAAGGCTGTTTTTACATCAAGCTGCTCAACTTCAAGATTCAAACTTGCAGCTATACTCAGAACAACACGAATAGAACTCATTTAACTACCGGAGAAAAAATTTCTTCAAAGTCAATACCTTTAATTTGATTAAACCCCTTTACAATCAACTTTGCCTAGTATCTTGGTTAAGAAGTCTTCTCCTGAGCTTTTTTTCTGAACACCCATTTGTTCTTCAAAGCTCTCTTGTCATTGGGGGGCTTCACTAGGTCATAAGTTTGATTCTCATGCAACGAGCTCATCTCCTCTTGCATAGCCTCCAGCCACTTATGACCATCATCACACAAAATGGCTTCCTGAAAATTTTTTGGTTCTCCCCCATCGGTAAGTAACACACTAATTTGATGAGTATCTTCTGAATGGAATGTGCCCTCACGCAGATCTCCATAGCTGTTTCTCTGCTTGCTGTTCAACTTCTGCACTTTCAATTTGTGGTTGTGTATCAATGTCAATAGAGCCACCTGATCCATTAGAAGAATCCAACTATATATTTTCAGCACCCATTTGTGTATCGCCATCGTTAACATCAGGTTGTTGCCGTCCAATCAACTCCTTGATCTCCAAATCAGTAGAAACAGCCTTTGAAATCTCTGTCTTCTCCTTGATATCATCAACAAATTGATCCTCTAAGAAAATCAAATCTCGTCTATAAACAATTTTCTTATTTACTGGATCCCATAGATGATACCCGAACTCTTCATTTGGATACTCAAGAAATATACACTCTCTTGACTTCACATCTAACTTTGCTCTTTCATCCTTTGGCACATGCACAAGTACTTGACACTTGAACACTCACAAATGATCATAAGAGACTTCTCTTCCAATCCACACATACTTTGAAACATCGCCATCCAACCATGAACTTGGAGTAACATTGATGATGTGAATAGCAGTCCTCAAGGCTTCATCCCAAAATTGCTTTGACAACTTGGCATTTGACAGCATACAGTGAATTTGCTTCACAACAGTGCAATTCATTCGCTCGGCCATACCATTTAACTATGGTGTCTTAGGAATTGTTTTCTCATGTCGAATGCCCTTGTTATTGTAATAAACATCAAAAGGACCCAAGTACTCACCACCATTATCTGTTCAGATGCATTTGAGGGTCACTCTAGTCTCCCTTTCCACCATGGCATGAAACTGTTTAAAAACTTCGAATACTTGATCCTTGCTTTTCAGAGGATAGGCCCACACCTTTCTAGAGTGATCATCTATGAGAGACAAAATAAAGATAGCCACCAAGTATCTTAACTGATATAGGACTGCATACATCCGAGTGTATCAAATCAAGCACATTCTTCCTTCTAGCATGAACCTTATTTGAAAAGAAAACACGATGTTGTTTATTGGCTAAATAATAAACACAAGATTTGAGAGTCGCACCTTTGAAATCAAGTAGATGCTTTTCCTTCGCAAGATGTAGAAGACTCTTTTCACCAACATGACCAAACCGCTTATGCCAGAGCTCTAACAGTAAATAGTCTTCACTTGCATTCACCTCTCCACCACATACTTTAGCCTCCATTGGACATAGAGAACAGCATCTCTTTCCCTTTGCCACAATAAGAGAACCACGGGTCATCTTACATTAGCCTTCATCGAAGTGACTGTAGTAGCCTTCTTCATCAATCTTTTCTGTAAATAGCAGATTATAACGGAGATCCGGAGCATGCCTCACATCCTTAAATACCAACCTAGAACCAAGATTGGTTTCAATACAAATATCACCGATCCCCACAATATTGGAAGAGTCAGTGTTACCCATCTTAAGCACACTACTATGACTCTGATGTGACAAAAAAAAAATCCTTCCGAGGAGTAACATGATAAGAGGTGCCTGAGTCAATCACTCAATTCGAGCTATCACCAACAGCATAAAGATAAGGATTTGGTGATGAGCAATAAATAACCTCTCCTTCAGCCAGAACAACAGAAGACTTTTTTTATTCTTGTTTTTCCTCAGCCTTCTTTTTTTCTCTTAGCTCTTTCTTCAGTGCATAACAATACTTTTTGATATGGTCAGGCTTTCTGCAATGATGACAATTGCCTCTGATCTTTGATTTTGATCTCCTCCTTGAGCTATCATGCCTTCCTAGGTTTTGATCTATACTCCTTTATTTTTCAGTAACCAATGCATCGAAAGAGGACATACCTGATAATTTCCTTCTGACATCCTTAGTCAACAAGGCAGAAGTGACGATATCCATGGTGACAACACCATCAGATGCCAAATTACTCAAGAAAACCACCAAGATCTCCCAACTATCTGGCAAAGAACAAAGAAAAAGAAGGGCCTGTAAATCACCATCAAGAGTTATCTTCATAGCAGCAAGTTGATTCACAATCTTCTGCATTTCGTTGAGGTACTTGGCAATAGAACTCCCCTCAACATATTTCAGATTCACTAGCTTTCAAATCAAGAAAGTCTTGTTCTCAGCAGTCTTCCTTTCATACAGGCTTTCAAGCTTTTTCCACAACGATTTTGTGGACATCTCCATCGAAACAAGATGGAATACATTATCATCAAGCTATTGTCTGATGAAACCGATAATCTTCCGATCAAGTCTCTCCCATTCGCTATCTTTCATATCTCTCAGTTTGGCATTTTTTCTAAGCAACGGTGCATCAAGATTTTGACATGCCAATAGATCCTCCATTCTTGTTTTCTAGATCGTCCACTTGTTTTCGTTCAGACTGATCATCCGTGTAGCCTTTGCCTCCATCTTGAACCTCGCTTTAGATGAAGAGAAGAGAATATATCACAAAGACAAAATAAATAGGACAGAAAAAAAAAGAATACCAAGATTTTACGTGAAAAAATCTGAAATGGAAAAAAATCACGATGCCAAGCCAACAAATCACTACTTCCAAAAGATCCAATACAAGGATGGTTATAAGTAGTATCCCTCAAAAATAAATAGAGGCCAAAAATCTATCACACACAAAAGAAGATCTCTTTTTCTCCTTAAGAAAGATTCTTCACACACACCATGAAAGCCACATACAACAAAGCTTTTATACCTCCTTTAAAATAGGTCTCGGAACTCTAAACAGAATTAGCCTGAACCACGTCACAACCAGTGAGTCGGCTTAGTCTCAGACTGAGTCGGCTAACTTAAAATTGGGTCGGCTCACAAAATCATTGAATCGGCTCAAATACTGTACCATGCCAGAAATCAAAAATATTATTTTCTGTATAATTCTGTTTCTCACGATTAGTCGATCCATCCTAAAACTGGATCGACCCATCTTGAACTTAGTTGATCCAGTAACAGACTGAGTCGACTAAAATGCTGAGTCTGCTGATCTAAAATAGCTTTACAAATTTTTTTTTTCTCGAATTTCTTTGCATGGTTTGATGTCAAACTCGCCATTTGTTGGATCATCCTCGTTGAGGTGGGATAAAAAAAAAAACCCAACTGTACATTCCACGATGTCCGGTAAAACTAGAACGGTTGTTCATGAAACTTTGGAGTGAAGGCTTCCTGAGTTGGCCTATGCCTGTATTTTACACTGCACTTATTAAATTGTTGAAAGTTAGGAAGCTGTCTCTTGACCTTGAACCCTGGCTAGTCACCGGAAAGGAGTTCTATTAATAATGGAGTCAAATCATTTACCAGTGACGAAGCAAGCTATAAATGTTGGCCGGTTTAAGAAGCAACTAAGTTGTTAATCCAATTTAGGTCAGACATGTCCAAAAACTTAAATCCTAGATCTGATAATTACTCATTTATCGTAGTTACATTTAGAGCCTCGCACAGCAGTCCTAATTATAGTTAGGAATTGTAATAGGTAAGGGTAAGATAATTATTAAGGACCATTCAATAGTAAACATAGAGAGACCGAATCATGATAAATGTTGCGCATGAAAGGACATTTTTGATAATTCTTACTTCTTTAAGAACCTATCTGTCGAAACTATGTCGTGGCCATTGGCCATGGCTAAATTATCAAGAAGATGGGATGCAACAAAAGAGATTTTTCAGCAATAAAAAAAATGTAATTTTTGTATGACTAAGATACAGAAACAAAAATCTGTTCTATATTATTTTCTACCTCAGGTGCTCACCACGATCAAATTAACTTGATTGAGATTTCGGCCATCTATTTACGACCTATATATGTCTCAGATCCAAACCTGAGCAGAAATTGTGAATGAGTTATGTGGAACATTGATCCAGCCTTTTGTTTTAGACTTCTAGTCCACCAAAATGATTTTTAAGCAGCTAAATCCCAAATCTAGCCCATCACCATGTAGACTCGACTCCATGAAAATATTATGCCATAAAAGCCAATATTCAATGAAATTTCCATGCCCGGCCCGCTACAAGATCTTGTTATGTTGGATGTTTTTGGTTGTATTTATACTGAGGCTTCTTAAAATAGCCTGTTTGACAAAAAAAAAAAAAAATAATAATAATAAAAAAAAAATAATATATATATATATATATATATATATATATATATATATATATATATATGCCCATAAAAAATGACTTCTTTTTCCATTATATGAAACCGGTTGATTGTTGGGGGGTATACCACCAAGCACCAACTCATTCAGTTGGCAAGCAACTCTTTCTTCTCCGCTTCACCACTCATTGCGAAACCTATGATCGAACACCCACGTCAAACTCTACTCTACCATCCAAAAATACTCCCATGTCTCCCTACTCTCATTTATTAGCCCTTAGCTTTCTTACTGTATAGAGTTACTGTTTTGCTCCCGATCCAAGATCATGAGCAGAAGGTCACAGCAACCGCTGCATATTTATTAAGAATTCTCTCTATAAGCATGCAAGGCATCTTATTACGATATCAATGATCACAGCAGAATAAATTTAAATAATTATTATTCAATTTTAATTCAAGTAATTAAATCAAATATCTTACATCCAATAAAGTTTCACTAAAAATAAAATAATAGATTTAAGTTCAATGAAGTTGACAATGCTAAATCTCACCTCTAAAAGCTCTATCCTAATATTAATTCCCACGTTCGCAATTAATTATCTGAATCTGAAAAATAAAAAGAAAAGAAATGAGCTAGACAGTCCAGTAGTAAGTAACAAATATCTTAACTAGATATTTCAGATATTTATATAATTTTCAAGAACAATACTATGAATAAATATAAAAAAATATATTTCATACTGATTCAATACAAATCAAATCTCTTCAAATATTATAATATAATCATAAATCCGATTCGAATTAAAATACTCGTAACTCAACAGCCTCGACTGTGACCAATGTTTAACCCCCATTGACGAGATCCACTGAATACCAGTGCACAACCCCCACTGGCAGGGTCCACTAAAACATAGTTAGGCTGAGAGCATAAATCCGATCTGTATCAAAACACTTTTGTATCATAACATATCATAATTTTTACTGAAGCATAATCGACAAACCATAATATTCCAAAAGCACTTTTGTTTTAAAACATAATTTCATAAATCATGCATAATTTTAAAAAATAATTATTTATTTTCAGAATAAATATAAAATATTTCGAGAAGATGATTCATTACTTACCTTTCACAGAGCACTGAATGAACAGATCGACTAACTTCTAGGAGATTCTTCAGTACCTATTATTCAAAATTATATTCTTACATTAATTTTAATTCAAAATTAAATTCAAACAAATCCCAAATTAAAACCTCACTTGGAATCGGACTCTTCCCTAAACTCGATCAAAATCATCAAAATGAAGTCTTTTACTATGCTAATCTTAGAAGGATAACTTTGGAGAGAGAAATCGATCAAGAGAGAGAAACAATTTAGAGAGAGAAAATTTTAGAGAGAGAAAGTAGAGAGCTAAATACTGAAAATCAAGTTGGCTAAAGAACTTATGAAAGACAAAACAAGGGTGATGGATAGATTTCTAAGATCCAGAAAAGAATTTATGCTCTTACTCAACAGAACGCACATGCTTCCAATGCAATGGTGACAGGTAAGAAAAATTTTGAGGACGAAATTTATTTTTAAGAGGAAAGAATGTAACATCCGGCCCATTGGGCCTTAAACCCAAAAGCCCAAAAAAAAAAGAAAAAAAATGAAGAAGACTGCGAATTTCTCTCTCTACTTTCTTTGAGAAAAAAATTTTCACTCATATTTATTTATGTATCTATTTATTTATTTTTTTTTCTTTTTTTTTCTTTTTTCTTCCTTCTTCTACTTCTTCCCGTGGCCTCCATGGGTGAAAAAAATATGAAACAGGAGATCGAATGGTCCCCTCATAAGGTTGGCCGACCAGCGGTCGGCCGGCACGAGAATGGTCGGCAGCCAGAGGAGAGTGCACCGCCATCCGGAGGAACCCAAACCAGTGGCCGGCGACGACCACCGGCGTCCGAAAATAAAAAAAAGAAACCTCTCCCACGACAAAATCCGATGATTCTGGTCGCCGGCGAACGTGCACACCGATACGGGAAGGAAGGGAGAGAAGAGAGGAAGAGAATCATATGCTTATCTCGAGCTTCGGCGAGGAATCGCGGTAAGCACGGTGAGAGTTTTCATGGGCGATTTCTGGCGATCTTCGCTGTTTCGCTCCAAATTTTTCACGATGGAAAGAAGGGAGAAGGTCTCCCCCTTAAATAGAATCGGAGGAGAGGAGTTTGACTCCTCTTCAATGAGGTTTTCGACTCCGATTAGGAGCCGGTCGGGAGAAGAAGACTCCCTGCGGAAGTCTTCTTCATTTTTTTTTTTTGGCTTTTGGGTTTAAGGCCCAATGGGCCGGATGTTACGGCTACCGTTCTCTTCCAATTCTCATCTTTCGAGCTGGATGTGTAAGAGAAGAACAGCAAGGAAGGTCAAGAGACTAATGGAGGACACAAGTGCAGTTTTGTGCATCTAGGACTGTTCCATCTAACGTTGGCATGGAACTCCAATTCTGCATGTAATGTTTCCTAAGGTTTTTCTCTGAAATGATCTTGAAATAAAAATGAAATGACGTGTCCTTTATTAAATTTCTTCTGGAGAACCACAACAGCTCTTTTCTCTTTACTACACCCTCTGTTAGGATAGAACAGGCAAGGATGATGCATGAAAGCTTCTATTAGTATATGGATTTGTCTTCCATGATCGATTAGCAACATCATGTAAAAATGTAGTTTGTACAACCTCGTCTGTAAATCTTAGCCAATAAAAGTAATAAATATATAAAGCTATGATGTTGTTCATTTTGTTGCTCAAGTATTTGCACATGAGAATGACCCAGAAAACCTACCTGTTTATTATGAGTTAAAATCTGGATTGAAAGTTGGCACCAAACACAGCTCCAAGCTTAAAATCCAACCGGATTCGTTTGAGGATCTTCACCAAGAAAATATTGTCACACACAAGTCCTACTTACTGCTTTATGTCTAAGAACCGATCTATTATCTGCAACTCTGAATGTGTAAGCCTTTTTGTATCTGGTTTTGTAGAAGCAATCACCTCTTCTTTCCTCATCCCCTTGACCTTGCAACTTCTCCCTTCTTCTTCTTTTATTCTTTAATAAAATTTTGGATGGGGCTTGCCAGGCCCACTCCAAACCTCATAAGAAGAACAGGGTTGGTGGGAGAGGATCTGGTTAGATCAAACATAGATCAGTCAAGATCCAACGAACCAAATAGATTAACTGAAGCCATATGATCTACTCCTATCTATGGTCTGACCTATGTTTTTTAATTTTATTCTTGGTTAGTACCTTGGTGAGAGCATGGAGGCTTCGGTAGACGAAGGATCAATGGGCTCAGATACTATGTTAAGATCCTAACTGAAAATCCAGGCATTTAGATAGATGGCCCAAGAGTATACAAGCGCCAACCAACCTTCCGGTATGGAACTATCCTTCCTCAACGGCAAGCAAGATTTAAAGATTTAAGGAATATAAAAATCTATCTTCACTAATACCTATCAGCTCTCAAATTCAGAAAGCTCAGGCAGTTCATTCTCAGTTTCCTGGCAGTACACAATAAAGTAGAAAATAATTACACGCAATTAACAAAACATTTGCAACTATCAGTAAATAATTCTATTACATGAAAGATGGCTCCTGCAACCTATTTTCCATCAGATAAATTTATATTTCCTCAACACTATTCCTTTGTGCTGTTCCTCTATCTATCTAAGATGAACAAACGTATATATATCGTCTTCCACGGGGGTGGAATTGCTTATGTTTTCCATTTGTACAGTTATGAACCTACTAATGTCAATAACTAGATTTGTTTTTCCTCTCATCTAGTTAAAACATTTTTTTCAAAAGTTATGCCACCACTTTGCAGCTGATCAGATTCACCTGGCATAAATTTTGTGGCACTTCAATTATGTTCCTCATTTGTTCTATGATCGTGGACCATCATCATCTGCATTCCCATCTCGCCATGCATCATGCCTATGGAGAACCGGCAGAGAAGCACTTGCAGAGATGAGGAATGATCTAGCAGTCCCCATCATTGTCCTCTCATGCGTTCTACCCACGTCCTTGCAGACATTATCTAGTATTGAGAGGAAGTCCCTCACAACCATGAAGATCCTAAGTGGGTGGGCTTCCTCCTTTGCTGCATCCCCATGGAAGTACTCCGTAATCTCTTTCACTAGGCCCAATGCCTGCTTCTCCTCAGCCTTAACCCGTTCCAACTCCCCTTCTGCCTCCTTAAGAAACACTTTCATTGCCTCAAAGAACTTCTTACCTTGGGTGCATGACCTCTCAAGCTGTAAGACTGACCTTATCTTCTCAAGCCCCAGTTCTAGCTTCGAGACGTAACTTCTCAGGACCTCTGAATCCATCCCAGCTGCTTTCTTAACATTTCCAAGCTCATTGCTCAGGCCAGCAACCACTTTCAAGCCTTGTTTCTTGAATTGCTTTTCCCTGGCATTGTTAGGAAGATCTGCTGCTGTTGGTTCAGAACCTGATCCTTCTGATCGGACGATCTCTTGGACAACAAAATGGAGCAGTGTTGTCTTCCCATCTGTCCCTTTCACGTCTGCGAGCTTTAGGAGAGCATCAAGCTTGAAAGCTTTCGCCTCACCTCGGTTGGTGCCCACATTCATCCGGTTACCAGTCCTCAGAACAGCTTCCAAGAGTTTTAAGAATAGTCTACTGCTTCTTAGATCTTCACAAGCTGCCTAAAGCATATTTGAGAAAATATTAGCTGACTAATGCATGGAATTATAAATTATCTCCCCTTTGTTTTGTTGAGAAAGCTAAAAAGATCAAAAGCATAAGTGCACAAATTTGTATTCAGACAAGCTGGGTATTTTAGAACAATGTTTGTAAGATTTCTGAGCAAGAAATATATTAAATTTTGTTTTTTTTTTTAATTTTGAAAAAACCATGACTCATGCCGTCCTATATGATGGAGACCATATAGTTATCTCATACTCAAAAAATTTCTAGTTACATGGTCCACTGTTTGCTGTAGTTTTAATGAGAGTTGGTAAATGTCAATAAAAAGAATATACACGTGGACAATTTAATTGAAAGAGATTTTATGTTATATTTCTTCTGTGTTTTAGCTTCAGATGTTCACTTATAAACAAGCTCCAATGACGAAGAACGATGCAGCATCAAGGAAAGAGTTAAGGAAAGAGCTTTTTTACCTCTAGAGTCTCAAAAGATTTCCTGAGGTAATTGACTTCTGTCTCAAAATTGGCTCTGTATAGCATAGCATCAACTCTTTTGAAGGCAAAAGGGATATCTAGCACTGCTTTTAGAAAGCGCTCTGCTGAACCAAGCTTTGATATGTCGCCGTTGTAGTCTCGGAGTTTTAATTCTTCCTCCTTTGATGGAGTCATCTTGACCAAAGTCTCCAAAAGGTTAGCACCTAAACATTCAGGATTACCTGCAAGAGGTGTCAATTAGAATCACTCTACCACCAATATATACATACTCGTGATTTATTGAAGAAAATGCAAAACACCACTTAGACACAGTTCACAAAAAAGAGATATGACGGACATTGTTTACAAGATGGCAGCTTATTTCTTATCTAAATTTAAAAACAATATTAAGAGATAATTGTCACAAGAAGATGATAATAATTAGATAATTAGAATCATCTTCATGAACAAATCAGTCATCAGATGACTACAATAAGGTCCGAAAAATGCTGGTGAATAAAATGGCACAAGAAGCTACAATAAAGTACAAAGAATAAAGCACTGTTCTTGTTCTCAACAAGAGCCCATATCCAGGGTACTACCAGGCAAACACTTCTAAGATACTTCTTCTTGAACTCAGAAGCCAGTATTCCTGGTAAGTATCATATGCATCCTAAGACGAGATAAGGATCACACACTTTGGTTGAAGTGCTGCTGATGTCTCAGTTTCTTGGAGTTGTATATACTTCTTTTTCTTCAAAAAGCATAACAAACAAGCAGAGGATCAAATTAATTCAAAATTAAGGCCTAAAAGAACATAACGAGACCATTGTAATTATTGACTCTAGCATGACCACACTAATCAGAGTCCAGCACACAGCTTATACCATGATTTTCGAGCTTCAAAATTTTGAATTTAAAATTTGGGGTGGTTCTAGGTGGCTTGAATGGATATGGTCCAGTCTTAGGTTTTGTGCTGGGGTAGTATGTTTTTGGGCTGTTTTTAGTCAGGCCAGGCCTTGATGTTTGGGGTGGATATGACCCCTTGCCATCTCTTTTCCTTCTTCTCCTTTTCTTTTTTCTTTTTAAGTTTTGCTTTCTTTTGTTTCCTCCCTTGTCCTTAGTAATTTGGTTTGCCGACATCCTCCAAGATCCTCCAAAATAATCTTGTGCATGTTCTCAGGTCTAAATTACTCTGGATTCTTCCACACTTTCTATCACTGCTCTACAGGACAATGGCGTGGTAGAAAAGTTTTCTAGCCTAGGAGTTGAACAATCTTTGTCTAGTGAATATCTTATTTGGAAATACAGAAACCTATAATTCCAGAGAGCTATCTTGATGGGACATAATAGGTATGTGCTCATTTTGCAGGATCCAAAGGCTGTCTAAAATTTTTCTTTGTATCTCTGATCCATGTTAATGTATGTTCATTTTTGAATCTATCTTTACAATTATCCTATCCAAGTACTTAATGTGAAATACCGGTGGTATGTGGCTCTCCTTTGGTGGCCTCTTATCAAAGCTGAGATTTTTAAATGAGTTCTAGTGATATTCACGTAAATGGTTTCATATGCCTTTCATCATTGAGTTTGCTCTTGCAATTATCTGAGACAGTTTTGCAGTAGCACATTCAAAATGACCATGAGACTCGCATTTTTTATCCTATCTGCATGTTTGGTTCCTCCTTGCAAGACTTTTCATAAGTTATATATCAAAATAGAGAAATTTTCTGTTCTGTTATCCATATGTGCATGCCATCATGCTCACAGGTTTAAATCTTTTTAATGCAAGTATTTGGCTTACTTTCCCCCCGAAAACTTGTTCCTCAAAATTTCATGGTATTACAGCATGGGATAGTGACGATGGGACCTTAATGAAGTTACAAAGAGACATCATTGGAATCTACCAATCCTTGAAAGAAAACTACCGCTCTATTCAATTGCTGCAATATCACTTTATGGATGAATGATTGTCAATCCAGCCGAGATAGAATAGCCTTGTCCATCTGGTTGGCAGCTGGAAGATTATTTCAAAAATAACACAACGACCAAGATTAGGTTTCCAAAGGAATTTACGGGTACAGTCATCCATTCCATATGGAATCTCCAAGACATCCTTCACTAATACAATGAAATATATTACAAGTAGACAAATCTCATCTACATGCCTTCTAAGCTTTAAGCTAAGTTCTAGTAAAAGCATGAATCATGTGAATCCACTGCTCAGGAAGTTTGGTATACTGCATAAACCTGCTTAAAAGATCTCTCAAAGACCCAAACAAGTCTCATTTCTAAGAAAAGCCACCTTTCTCTCAAATATATCAGAACCAAACTGCCAATTATTTCCAATTTTCTACATAATTTCAGCAATTATGCTCAATTTTAACAAAGGTTTTAATCTTGGTTGTTATAGTTATCTCAGTTGTGATTGGTACTGAGATGAAATGATATAACATTTTATCTAGGTGGAGATAAGTTTTGGAAAAAATTAAAATAAGCATGATAAACCTAGGATCTCAGCCAAAACTGGAACCTGAGACATTAGTATATCCAATGTTTCAAAATTCAACTACGCGGACAGTCAAGAGATTGCGTGGTATATAATTATATATGCAATATGCAAGCCACATATGCGGGTGCATTTGTTCTTATATATATATATAGAGAGAGAGAGGGAGAGAGATTAGGAGGGGTGAATCCCCACCTTTTTCTACCTTATATGTACCCAACCTTGGACTCCAATAGGAATTGAACTCCGCCCCCTTGCCCAAGAGGTAAGAGGTAATTCTATCCAAGCAAGCAGCCGGTGGTATATGCAGGTGCATATGTTGTAACTATTTTTTATATTTAAAAATAAACAAAATATATTAAGTACAATAAAATAAATAATAATGACAATATGTTTTTGGATAAACAATAACAATAATAGGTAACAATTTATCATTCTACTTAGTACTTGATATCTAATAGAGAGAGTTATAGGATAATTATTATATAATATAATAAATATCCATATTAGGCCCACTTGAAATCCACACCAAACCAAAATATCAATTTGAACCTACTTCATCCTCATGGACCCATATGAGAGCATGTTGCGTGTGGCCCCAAAATGCTAAGCAAACTACATATGCATAATACCAAGTAAACTGCCTTTTTCAGCTCATATGTGATATGATCGCATATAGTAAAACATATAGGCAATGTCGTGTGGTTAAGGGAGCATATCTGCATACAAAGTTACATGTACTGCATTTTAAAGTAATTAGTATATCACATGATTTGATACAAACATAATTAAGGATTGCTTTACAAATAACAATGCCTTTATTTTGTCTACTTTTCTTTCCTCAAAAATTTCTTCTGCACGTGCATGCGTGTGTGTGTGTGTGTGTGTGTGAGAAACCATTGTTTTCATCTAGGATGGAGTTTGATGAGATCAAGGATCAAAATACCATAAGAGTGTGTAATGGTCATGTATCAGTATAGAACATAATGCTGCAGACCCATGTATCTACTCAAGGTTTCTTGAGATAGAATAATACAGCACAGCACATACCATGGTACATATTGTGATAAATGGGTTTTTCAAAATTTAGACAACATTAAAGAGCCCATCTGGAACACATAGAAATGAAAGTGAGATAGCAATTAACTCAGATGATGGACACCATGGAAAAGGACCATCATGGATAGAGGCAATGGAGGAGATATGTTCCTCATTCAAAAGGTGTCCTTCTAGGAGCTGATCTGGAAGACGGCACGAAACTTCAAAGCAAATTTTGCTTCCATAACTCCACCTTTGCCACCCTAAATAAGGCAACACAATCCTATGTCCTGGGCCTCTTTGAGGGAACCTCTTTGCCTTATGCTAGCTGTGCCATCATGGATAGAGCCAGCAATTTTAGACACTCACCGTGCCTTATTGTGAATATAATGGACAACTTGCCTAGGACTCGATCTTGGTACTAGTCCATAATAATAAAAGTGGAATCATGAGCCAAAGTGTTGAAGCAAAAAAGAAGAAGAAGCAAGAACTGGTACCATAGAGAGGCGGCCATAAATTGTAGATTTATGTTGGTAATTGCTCAAGACCTATACAAGCCAATAATTTGGCTAAGATGTCATTTGAAATGAAAAAGTTGAATTGCAAGGAAATACTTCTCCGAGGATAAATTTATTATCCGAGTATGCTAACAGAAATGGAGAGATCATAATGTCAGTATATACCAATATAATGTGAAAATATAGCATCCATGGCATATCTTGGTTAGTTCGCAAAAACTGGCCGAAACTTCTAAGGTTGCATTTGGTAGCCGGCAATCTATCCAGATTGCTGGTAATTTAATGTGGTAATCTGAATTACTACATTTGGTATGCTTTTTGGGTGGTAATGCAAATTGCCTTGGCAATCCAGATTGCCTCATGGGAGACGATCTGAATTGTCTTGGAGAGGGGTGGCTATCCAAATTACCATTTCTTTGGCAATATTGCAAAAAAAAATTTTGGATAAAATTATCCCTCAAAAAAATCACACAAAACCTATTGCCCAACCCTCCCCCTCCCCCCCACCCCCCTCCACGTGCATCCCTGGCCAACGGCTCCTCCATCTTCCTTTGCCTGCTCGCAGCTCCTTTGCTCTTGTCCCCCACCACCCCCCCGTGGCTCCTCCACGCCCATCCCCACTACCCCCACGGCTCCACACAAGCCCACCCCTTCTCCATCCCTCCCAGTGCTCGTGGTTCCCCACATCCCTCGGCCTACCACTTCTCCGCACCACTACCACACCCACATCACTCTCATTACTTCTCATCAGTGAAAAAGAAGAGCACTAGGGCAAAATTATTGAAGATATTTTGAGAATTTAATTTCACATTATCAATAATCTGATTGTCAAATCAAGATTTTCAGTCATTTTACTATAACATTATCTATGTGTACCAGACACAGTAATCAACCTTATTGAAAATCTAATGATGGCAATCTATCTTGAAGGCAATCCATGTTACCTTCCAAGATTGCCTGGCGATGCACCAAACGCAACCTAAAACTTGACTTAAAGTAGTTAGTTTCAGCCTAAACTTACTAAAACTAAGTCTCATGGATTAGTTTCAAGTAAGGTTCATCATCTTGATATTGGATCTTGTACCAGTATCATGCAGGTATGGTGTCAATATGCTTGGTACATGGGTCAGTTCAGTCTATCGAGACTCAATATGCGCTTTGCTAGAGAAAATTTCATACAGACCGAATTTATAAAAAGATCCAGAGCCCAAAATGACTGTGTCCAACAGATGCCCATCAATAGGGATCTCCGACGATCCAAGGTCAGCCACCATCTTCTCAGATGACTCGAGATCAACAACTACTTTCGTCGACTGATCCTCCGCGATCGTCCGACTAGAGCTTTACTCATCGACAGCAACTTTGCGGCCCCTGCACGTTATCACTGATGACTCCTCATCGGTCGACCACTCATGCATCACGGAGTAAATCTTGACGATGGCACAAGACGACTAACCCCTAATTGTCGCCAACCAATTCTTGCCTTTACCGTGCTCAGATTGGCAATTCCATTCAAAATGCGATATTCACCTGGCAACAGCTGTCGCTAGATCGATAAGGCAATCATATTTGCCACACCCCAAAAATATCGAGTGACAATCTCACGTCCAACAAATCACACCCTAATTATGTGGGATCGTGCCAACCAACTTGCCAAGTGAAGCTCCAACTCTCCGCTATAAAGGAGATCAAAAGAGGACCCTAAAAGAGGTACGCAAGGATTCTGTCTCTCACGCTCTTCCTTTTGTTGAACGAGATTTTGACTTGAGCGTCAGAGGATCCTCGCCGGAGCCACCTTTGGTTAGGAACTTTTTTGCAGGTCGCGTGCTCAGGAGGCCCACCTTGTCACCAACTCTAGTGCCCCAATGCCAGATGATTTCTCGCACCAACACCCTCCATACCAAGTTTTAGTTCAATACCGATATGGTACAGTATACCCAATACAAGATGGTGTGTACTGGTATGGTGAACCATGGAACTTTCAACTTTCAACTAGATTGTAGTCAAAACTTCAAACCTTGAGAATTAGGTTTTATTTGATAGATCACATTCTTTTGAAGGTGCATATTGTTAAAACATTGAGCAGTTTCAATGTGTGGCTAAACAATGAATACAACAGTATCACTATGACCCCCTATCCTCTTTCACCTTGTGGTAGATCGAAGAAACTGTGAATGCTAAAACAATATAGAAATATGCCATCATGTTGCTCTTCATGATAAAATCATCTCAGTGATATATAGTCTAGACATAAGGATCAAAATGTCATAGTGGATTAAATGAAAAACGAATTTTTATGACTCCTAAAAGGTAAGAACTGAGGCAAAAAAATGCTTTAGGCAAGAACAAAAATGATCATGTTTGAAATAGCAATAACCAGACTTTGATGTACGAAATGCATTGTGGCAATGCCAAATATTCACATCTTAGGCATAAATACCAAATATGTTGGTTAGTTCAGACCATGGATTCAGATGTTGTAATTTACTGGACCAGACAGTATGGTATGTACCATGTTGAAAGGAACAAGCACCATAGACATATGTATGTACCTTGCATGCTAGTTTGTATCAGTCTGTGCCAGTGAGTGGAAGTTATGGTACTGGTTTATAGACCATATAATATAATTGCAAACATTGCTAGATATGGGCACAAGACGAAGGGATGTACCTTCGTATTATGCACAGCTATCTATACCACTGTGCCAATTTGGCATGCACCCAATTGGGTTGGTATGCGTTGGTATGGAGCCCTACCATACGATCAGGAATATGACTGGTACAGAATGACATTGTACAGCAAATGCCATGCTAACCCAATCAGTATAAGTGCTAAAACTTGGTCAAAGAGTACCTTCTTTCATTAAAGTTTGACTAATTCGTGTGTATCACACTTAGTTCATGTATTCAGGAATCTTAAGGACTAAAACCATGTCTTGAATCATCTTGATCCCTTTTCTTGAAAAAAAGCATTGTTTTTAACTATTTGCATATACTTTGGACTAGAGGCCATGCTCTTCTCATTCTTTTCTTCATTACTCGAGGATCAGGCTTTAATGACTAAATCTAGACCCCTAGCCCTGCTTAAAAGGCATCAATTGACTCTTGAAGAACATCCTCTACAAGTTGGATTACCTGTTATCAAGCACCGCTTCGCCCAACTTACTCTCAGGCATCTCTTGAGGAAAAAAAGAAGAGATGATTTGCTCTCTTTCTAGAAATTTCTCAGTCAAAATAATTATATAGCAGAGAAACTGAGATTTCCAAGCCACAAGACAACCCATAGAACTTAATGCAAATTTTAGGTAGTATATTTTGATTTCATAGAAGCTCATAATGTCTTATAAGTTAATTGGAGATGGTTGTGGAATTGAACCCAAGGCAAGGATGTTCTTTTATCACCAGGTTAGTCAAGCAATTGCCAACAAAAAGAACAAACATCATGCAAAATGCTTTAAAAACAAAATTTTGAAAAACACAAGAAAATAACAACTTATAATTATCAGTATGTTCAATATATATGAACTTCTGAGTATTAAGAACCCCTAAGTTTATGATATTTCTTATTCTGTTTCATTTTTTATCTACTTTATATTTCTGTAAGCACTGTCAACATAACATGCTCACTGTGTATGTTTCTGTTCCATTTTGACATTCTGTCTTCTACCCTAGAAAATTACAGCAAGTTATATAATCAACTAAGCATACTAAGAAGATCAAAGAATGAAACAAATGAACTCATTCCCTTTTTGGTGGGGTTTCTTTAATCATCTGATTTATTCAGCTCCTTTAGTTATTACAGTTCCCATTGACCTAGACTATGTTGCAAGTCTATTACAAAACTACAGTATGTTGTACTCCAGACTTGCTAAAAGGAGACCTGATGTTATATGAGAGCATAAATTGTGTTTCTGGCTGATGATTTAAAGTTTCTTCAATAGGACTCCTGAAATTTAAGAGGTCTCAGTGATGTTCTAAAAGATCACTCTGCCACCAATACTGATAAGCACTTTTTTAAAAAATAGCTTAAATAAACAGAAAACCTATATTGGTAAGAAAAAGTCTGACTGGTTCTCCATCTGCATTCCAAAATCTTTCCAAGATCAGAATAACTGATGGATGAATCTGGAGAATCTTTGAGTGAGAATGATTAAAAAAAAAAAAATCTTGCAAAATAGTCATATTGTTGGCACCTACTTTTCAAAATGAAGAACAATGGCACCAAACTACTGCTTGTAAAGTCAATTTTAGAGATGACAATATGTGTAATGCTCAGTCTTTTAGAGCAATACTCAGAATTTGAAGCTTGGACCTCCTCCAAGGGAAACCTTAGGAAAGATGTGCCAATCAACTAAGCTAACAGTTTTTGGCATTTGTAAAGCTATCAATCATAGACTTAAACTGCTTTAAAAGTTGCTGACTTGTTTAGCTGCCCAGAGACTGTTAAACTGTATGCTGAACTAGAAAACCCATTACTAGGTTGTAAAAATATTGACATCGTTCATGGAATTGAACATATCATTTAGAAAGGCTCCTGGATATCAATACAGGAAGCAAGTAAACTTGACATTAAAAGGTGGGCTGAGGGAACTAGGAACTGATGATATCACACAAATGGAAATCATGTGATATGAAAAGGTCTTAGTGATTTGAACTTTAAAAACTCTAGCCTCAAGAGATTTAGTTTGAATTTAAAACTAGCCTTCATCAATGCACCAACTGTAGACTTGGAGAAAAAATGTTATTTTTTGCCTTTTCCTCTAGAGGACAATTGAATTAACAGAAACTTCTTGCTTGGACCAATTGCCTGAGCTTGTTTAAAGAGAGAAAGGATTTTTTGTTTTTGGTTTTTTTTTGTCTTTTTGAACTCCAAGATTGTCATAGTCTAAAGTTCTTTTAACTCCAATACAGTCCTAGTCCTTCATAGCTGTAACTATTACTGCTTTCTGCCCAGCTTTATGTGTTAGAAGTCATCTTCAGTGGCAAACTGCTAGCTCCAGCTGGCGTGTACCAAAAAAGATACGTAATGCCAAGGAAACTATCTGACAAACAAACAGATTTCAAGTCGCTTTGAAAATAACTTCCCACCAAAATACAATGAACATGAGAAAAATTCCCCTCACTTTGAAATGAAGCACATCCGACAACCCATTGCCCTCCATCAATAGATAAGAGAAAATAATTGCCAAGCGACACAGAAGATTCAATATCAAATGATACTTTCCTACCCATCGCCCTCCATCAATAGATAAGAGAAAATAATTGCCAAGCGACACAGAAGATTCAATATCAAATGATGCTTTCCTATTTTATTTTTTATGAACAGCATGACACAAGCAAAGAATAGCACTAGATGAACAGGGAAGAGGATAAGGATCATTACCATCTAAAAGTGCATCAGATACCTCATCTTGTGTCACATTCAATGCTCTCAGGAGTATTGCTATGTTTTGTGCCTTCTTTGGGTCTAACACTCTGTTCTCCTGCTTGAATGGCGGAAGGACCGGTCTTCTGTTACTGTCTTTAGGAACTAGATTTGTGGCATTGTGGACAAACAGAGCCTCCATCATATCCTCATTCAATCTGCCAAAGAGAAAACCAGAACAGAGCGAATAGCAATGAGCTTGCCTACATAAAAACACAGAAAAGGAACATAAAAATGAGATTTTTGAGGGCAAGCTAAAGTCTTTACTGGAATGAGCTCGATTTCAATTGGTCCCAGACCATTGGCCGATCCGAACTCGCCATCACTTGGTCCCAATGCAGGGGCTTCAACTTCGGTTTCGCATCACCCTCCAAATCGTCTCCCGTTCGATCAACTGGCTGGGACGAAGAGCAGTCGTCTCCCTTGCTAAATTTGGAAATAGGAATTGGTATGTTAATTGGAGCACCTTCGGGTGGAAGAGGCCTCAACAACCGACGCCTTTGAGATAGTTCAGCTGGCATTGGCGCAGCAGGAGCCCCTGAAGGTGGTTTTTTCTTCCCTGCAACATCCAGAGGTGGCGGCGGTGGTGGCTGAGATGGCCGCATCCCGACCATCCTTTCCGTTTTCGGAGGAGGTGGCGGTGGTGGAGGAGGTGGAGGCGTCGGCGGCGGTGGCGGAGGCTGTTGGGTAATCGGTGGTACCATTAGTTTATCGGACGCCAAACCATTAGAAAGCTGCCTTCTTGGAGAACTTCTCTGGGACCAGGGAGGAGCGGCATCCTCCGTAAGGGCCAGCACCTCCTTCCCGGCGCTTCCTACGCTCGGGATGCTCTGACGTGACACCGTAGGGCTTGAGCTCCCAATAGTCATGGACGCCAACGATCGGTGCGGTGTGTAGAACGTCTCATCATCGGACGCCGCCTCCGGCGGAGGAACGACCCCTCGTTGCAGCGGAGGCCGCGGCGTCAGCGAGGTCAGCGGCCGCAGCTCGGGGCTCGGGTGGTGCACCTCCACCACGCACTCCGAGCTAAGCTTCCGATGCGGCGAGCTGAATAGCTCGCCGCTCACCCGCCCGCTCGCCGGCTCCATCGTCCCGAGGTATAAAACCTCCGACCCGGAGGTGGCCGCGGGGCGGCCAGGTGTTCGGAACCGCCAGTTGCTACCATCTTCGCTGGCGACTAGTTGGGCGGAATCCGGCGGGCTTCTGATTCGGTGGCGGTAGAGGAGGAAGCCGCAGAAGAAGAGAATGGCCAATGCGGCGACGGAGATTGAGACGCCGATGGCGATGTTTTTAGTGGTGGTGGAGCGGGAATTGGAGGGGGAGGATGCGGCAGAAACATTGGCGGCGGTCGGGGTTTGGCCGGCGGGGGCGGGGGGAGGGTCGGAAGAATCGAGAGGGGGAGGGGGAGGGACCCATTGGATGGGGAAGAGGGGCTGGTGGAGGTCTCTGCGACTTCCGTGGCCGTCGGACAAGGAACCGACGGCAGAGAAGAGGAAGGACAGTGAGACCAAGAATAGGATCAGCGGATTTCGCCTCATGGCTTCGGGAATTGGTTTAGTTTCGGAAAGGGAGAGAGAAGAGAGTGCGGTTATAGACAGAGGGAGGGCGATTTGCGGAGGGAGAGAGAGAGAGAGAGAGAGAAAGCTTCTTTGGGCGGCAAGAACTGGAGCGTCTCCGGTGGAAGGGAGTGACGTCTAAGGAGTGCCGCCATTTAGTTCGTAAGTTCGATACTGTTGGTTGGAGTGCTTGGTCCTACGAGTGGCCATGTGGCATCACAACCCTTTTTTTTTTTTTTTTTCTATATTAGTTTTTTTGGTCCCAAGGAATGGCCACGTGGCATGACAACCTATTTTTTTCTATTTTTAGTTTTTTTTTTTTTTCAATAATCATACGGGGCCGGCACCAGGGGGACAAAAAAACGAGCTTCTTATATTGCAACGTTGCCTCTAAAAAAGTTCTACTAACAAAACCATCAGTCCCATGGTTAAAAAAAAAAAAAAAGTCAGTATTATCTTTCTTCCTTATTTCAAAATATATTTTTATTCGTATATAATACATGATCAAATAATACATACTAAATGAACTATAATCAATATATATTGATATATAATTTTTAAAATATAAAATTCATCAATAACAATATACATCTAGATATATTTAATAAATTTATTATTTAACAATTCAATATATACCTTCAAATAAATTAATATATAATTTTTAGAAGATCATATTTTACCAGTATACATTACATGGACTGGTGATACATATTCATCAATTTTTTGATGTATACTACAAACTTCTTTGATACATACCCAATAGTGATCTAATACACATCTTCGAGTAAAAAATATATTATAAAAATTATGTATCAATTTATCTGAAGGTGTATACCAGATCACTGCTTAATGTATATTAAAAAAGCTTGCAGTATAAATAAAAAGATCGATGAATATTATGATGAACATGATGTTCTAAATCTAGATATCAATTTATTTAGAAATATGTATTAGTTTGCTAGATAATTAATTTGCTAAATATGTATCATTCAGGTATATATTGTATATTGGTGAATTTCAAGTTCTAGTAAGAATGTATCGATTTGTCTAGAGATGTTTATTAACTTACTTGATGATTAATTTGTTTGGTGTGCGTCACCTGATTATGTAATATATATCGATAAAAAGTATGTTTTAAAGATGTAGAAGAAAAAATTATTATGCTTTTTATTTTTAATTATGAGACTAATGACTCTACTAATAAATATTTTTATTTTTTAAGTTTTTTTTAAATTAATATTAAAAATATAATAAAAGATGAAACTATTTATAAAACACGAACAGGACCTCATGGAGTAGGGAATTTTTTTTTTTTTTTTTTGGGGGGGGTAAGAACAAGAATCTGCATTACTTAAAGAGAGTAAAAAAAGTGAAGTACATAAAGGATATGAAAGCCCAAAATGTTACAGGGAGATATCCAGTAAGCAACGTAGTAAACAGCATAGATACAGTGGCATGGAATAGAAGTAGAAAATTAAGTGAAAGCTAATAGCTTGTTGTGATTGCTCCCAAACTACTGGCAATATCAGAACAGAGACATGAAGGGATAGTTCTGAGAAAGTTGGGTTACAGTAACCACTAAAGATATTTAGATAAGGCAACATAGTCCGATAGTAGAATTGCATCCAACCACACCAAAGAAAGATGTCTTGAACAGTAGAATGAAGAGCCCTCTAATGGTTATAGAGAATAAAACTCCAAAAGCTCAAGAAATAAGATATAATCCAGGCAACCCATAGATATAATCCAAGAGCAAGGTTATTTTAAAATTGAGATCGTGATCTTCTCAAAGATAAGTAAAGGTTTTAAACATTCTAGGACAACTGGATTATAGGAGACAGGAATGATGTTTGGGTATTACCTAGTAGCATGGTGGAATCATCACAATGCCAATGTCGTTGCTTTTATCTAGTTTAAAGTGAAAACTTCATTATTTTTAACATGGGTTTCCTTACTTAAACTTTGCCGATTATTATTTATTTTCTACATTTTAATAGCTACATGTTTACAATCTAAATTAACTAATGCCATGAAATCATCTAATTTCTACTTGGATCTTATGGAACATACTCCAAGAAATAAAATATTCAGGTTCAGCAATAAACTATTAATCTGGGAACATTAATTACCTAATAAGGAAGCCGTTTATGAGCGAAGCTCCAATTGCCACTTGGGTTGGTTAGTCAAAGGCTCCTTCCATAAACGGTAATGCTTTCAAGAACAGCTGAGCTGATTAAATGTTTGATACCCTAAGGTAGGTACACAGGCTCCTTTGATACAGACATAGATGTTTGGGTCCCCATCAAATACAGTGGCAGAGCCTTTTCTTTCCGCCCTCTATTACGATTCCCTTCTTTTTTATTAATGTCGCACGTCAAGCATCTTTTCTTCGGAAGAAACTGGAGCTCGTAAATACCAAACTTATTACCATGCCAGTCGGCATTGCAGGTGGAATTATTAGATAGGCTTAGCCTACTACATTAGCCATAAATTGGTCCGGTAAAACTTAGTGAGGTGCTGGACAAGGCTATGGGAGAAGAAATTTCTGACTAGAGCTATTTTACCACATAAATTTGAACCATCTAATAAAATATCACCGCATCATTCAATGAGATTCGAAAAAAAAAAAAATGATAAAAATTTGATTTGAAATGACTAATCATGATTAATTATATATTTTATTTCTATTTATACTTTTCATTAAGTGAAAAATTTTGAAATTTTGAACTATCACATGATATGGCAATGATTTATTGGATAGTTCCAAGTCCATATGACAGGACAATTGTAACCAATAAATTTTTCTATTGGAGGAAAAAAATTAAGGGAGAGATGAGGTAGAGAAAGGCATCAACACCGCAGAGATTATTACTAAGGGCTCATATGGGATACTGGTTTAGGTCGTGGCACCACCGAGGTCGATAGAAGATTGCTTGTGCTGAACATGAATATGGCTTTCATGAGTTTTATTTTCTATTCTTCTGAACAATGGTTAATCATGATTACTCTTGGAAGCAACAATAATTTTCAATGGTTGATATGTTTCAATTTTTATTGAATTAGTCTCAGACTGACATGGTAGACTAAATCTACCTAATACTTTCTTTGGATCACGTTAAAAGTCACAAAAGGACAGATGGATGGTGGCCCAAAAGTCAGTTGGTAGACAGGGCCACCGATTGGACGGTGAGGATAGCTGGTCCATCAGCTGTAGACAACGGATCCCAGCCCCTTTCCATGTACCGAAAATTTCTCGAGACGTAGCCATCGTAGGGCCAATGCTTTCTTTCAAACGGAAACATAATCACATGATATCGTTATATAATAATATTGGCACTAAAGTCATGTCGTGTGATGTTATTAAAGCACACTAGCTTCCATAGCGTGGGGAAAACGAGTAGAGGTCTCGGTTGTCCGGACCCTTTTTTGTCTCGAGAACGTGTAGGCATGGCGTTTGTCGTGCTAGACGTAACAATTTGGTCGTTGTCCGCATTGGATGGGATGTAGACTTGTTAATTCTTTCGGACCACAGGTCCGGATTCTATGCGATTTCGTTTCAGGTGAGATTTTTTTTTGTGATTTATTTAGGCAAAGAGTCAAAATGACAAAATATTTAAAAAAAATGTTGATTTTGAAGAAAAATAGAAAATTTAATTTTTTTTTTTATCTATTTTCAATCAAATCTCTGGTTTTCATAAAGTTTAGTTTCAGATTGAAAAAAAAAAAAAATTATTTTGAAAACCCTCCTCTTGGGCATATGAATACACGCGTACGGCCCAGCTCGTCTCATACAGGATCACACCTACATCTGCAGTGGAGCCTACATTGTATTTCTCTAATCTTTATTTTTTCTACTTTACCTTTCTTACGAGCATTTTGTTTTATCCGTTGAGATTTGTTAAGTAGTTTCGATCCATTTTGTGATTGGTTAAGTTGTTTCCATCTATTTTACGATTTGTTAAGTTGTTTCTATTCATTTAACTTAGATAGTTATGAGATTATCATTGGACTATTAGTCTATGGGCATATAAAATGGCCCTATGGTGGAGGGTTTAGTAGTAGAAAATACTCACTCCTTCCTCTCTTCTGATCTCATTTCATCTTCTCTGTCAGTGTTTTTCTTCTTCAAAATCTTTTCTTGATTCTTTCATCATTCATCTGTTAGCTGAAGCTTTATTATTATCTTCATAAATATGCCCGCAAGGGAGATCTCTGATTGTATCTTGAGGTAGATTTCTCGAATTTGATCCTACACGAGGATTGAAAATCGCCTTAGGACAGTGTATTGTATACCTCCAGTTTGCAAGCTTTAGATTGATTTAATATTAATTTAATATTTATTTTAGATTAATTTAATATTAATATTTGTTTGTTAATTTAATTAGATTATAATCGGCTCTTGTGGGAAATAAGATTCCTAACAATCCAAGGCAACTTCTGTTCTGATTGTGATTTAATTGCTAGCAGCCTATCAAATTTTTTGGTATAATAATTATTTGATCTTGTATAGTCAATTCTATTAGTGATAGTATAATAGTTATTTTTCTCATCTTAGTATAATAAGTTTGAGTTAGTAATAGTGTATAACTAGTGTTTATTTTTCTGCTAATAGCCTAATGAAAATTTAATTTTTCATGCAAAAAAAATTTAAATTTCTGTTTATTAGTTCTATTCTACATTAAAATTTATTTAAATTTTTGTTTATTAGTTTTGTTCTACATTAAACTTTATTTAAATTTTTGTTTATCAGTTTTGTTTTGTATTAAAATTTATTTCTTACTATTAATAGAAAATAATAAGATTTTACAGATAAATCGGTGAAATGGAATTATTAAAATATTTCGATATATGTATTTTGTAGCTCTTTTCTCTTATAATTTTGTTCCTCAATCTTCTTTTGAGATTTTTTTTATGGGTTCTAAAGATTCATCTAGTCTCAAACTTGATAGGTTTAATGAAAAAAAATTTTTTAGGTGGCAAGAACAATTAGAAGCCTGGTTGATATCTTAAAATTTGCTATCTGTTCTAGAAAAATCACTACCATTTGAATCATCCTCCTCTTACAAAGATTCTAAATCCTCTCAAGAGATAGATTATCACTATAGGTTTAAAATTCTAAGTTACCTATCTGATGAACTATATGAAACTTATAGAAAATATAAGATTTTTAAAGATTTTTGGCAAGCCTTAGAAGAAACCTATATCCGAGATAATGAGAGGGCTATAAGGTTCACTATTTCTGATTTCCACAAATTTAAAATGATGGATAATATACCTATCAATGATCAAATTCATCAATTTCAAAATCTAGTCCAAGAGATTCATAGAGAGAGATTTACTCTAGATGAAAACTATCGGTATCATGCTTGATAGACAAGCTTCCACTCTCTTAGTCTCAATTTGTCCATAACCTTAAAAGATCATAGTCTTTTCTCAACCTTAAAACTATTCTTCAATTTATTAGGATAGAAGATCAATTTAGAATTAGAGAGATTCAGAAAAATCAAAAAAACCAACTTCAAACTAAGGTTAATCTAACTGAATCTCAAAATCCAAATCCAAATCCTATAGGTCAAATTTATAGAGGTCAAAACCCAAATTTCAAAACTAAAGAAAAGAAGTTTAAAGGAAAGGGTAAAGTTAGGTTTCAAAATCAAAAGCCTAGGTCTAACAATCAATTCCAAAAACCTAAGAAACAAGGTGATGAGAGGTTCTGCTTTGTCTGTGGTCGGGACAACCATTTTGCATCCAAATATTTCTACAAGAAAAAGCAGAAGATTTTATATAAAAAGAAGAATATAAAGAACCAAAATTAAACTAAACCTTAGATTAACATGACAGAAGTAGAACCATCTTCTTTTAGGTCAGTCTCTTTTTCTCCATTTGTCAATTTAACCTATTCAAATTTAGAGTAGTGGTTAGATACTGGAGTTAACATCCATATCTGCTTTGATAGGTCTTATTTTTTATCATATCAGGAATTAAGTGGAGGAAGTGTAACCATGGGTGATGGGACGGCTGTCAAAGTTCTTGAAAGTGGAGCAATTAACCTGAAGTTTACTTCAGAAAAAAACTTTAATTCTTTGAAATATGTAGCTTGTACCAGCCATAAGAAGAAATTTGTTAAGTAATTTTCTACTTGTTCAATTAGGTTTTAAGGTTGTTTTAGAGTCCAATAAAATTGTAATTTCTAAGGGAGCTGTGTATGTTGGAAAGCACTTTATGTTCGAAGGGTTGTTCGAGTTAAATATTTTCTCTTCTTCCAAAATTAATGAAAGTTCAGTTAGTTCTTTTTCATCTCTTGTGCTAAATTTTGAATCTTGTGGAATATGATATGGAAGATTAGGACATGTCAATCTTAGATCAATCAAAAGAATGTTTTGTCTTAACCTGATTTCAAAATTCAATATTGATCAAAATTCAAAATGTGAAGTTTGTGTTCAGGTCAAATAGCTAATAAAACTTTTTAAGTCTGTAACTTTTACATATACTCAAATTATTGAATTTATTCATAGTGATGTTTGTGATTCTAATAGAGGTTCAACCCATAGAGGTAGTCGTTATTTTGTAACTTTTATTGATGACTTCTCTAAGTTTTGCTATACCTATTTTTTTTAAATTAAAGATGAAGTCTTAAACAAGTTTACGATTTATAAAGTAGTAGTTAAAAACCAACTAAAAAAAAAATTAAAATCTTAAGGTTTGATCAAGGAGGTGAATATACTTCAAATGAATTGATCCTATTCTGTGAAGAAAATAAAATAATTCATGAAGTCACTGCTCCTTATTCTCCTCAATTGAATAGCATGGCTGAGCGAAAGAATCGAATTCTATTAGACATGATCAATGCCATGATTATAAGTTCTAATATATCTCAAAACTTATGGGAAGAGGCTCTTCTATCAGCTTGCTATATCCTAAATAGAGTTTCTCCTAAAGATAGAGAAAAGATACTCTTTAAACTTTGGAAAGGATATCCTCCTAGGCTTAGTTATTTTTGAGTTTGGGGGTGCTTGGCTAAAGTTGAAATTTTTGAACCAAAGAGAGTTAAGATAGAACCTAAAACTGTTGATGCTATTTTTATTGGTTACTCTTTAGATAGTAACACCTATAAGTTTCTTGTTGTCAACTCTAAAATACCTTTAATATCCAACAATATCATTATTGAATCTAGATATGTAATTTTTTTTTGAAAATATCTTTTTTTTTTAAAATTTGAATTTCTAGATCAATCACTGATCGACCATTCTCTTCAGATTTACCACTATCATCATCATCTATTCCTAATCTATTAGAATAAACTTTTGAACTTGAGCTTAGGAGAAGTAAGAGAACTAGGATTGAAAAATACTTTGATGATGGCATCTTTATCTTTTTGATAGAAGATATCCCAACCTCTTTTCAAAAAGTCATGAACTCTCTTGATACTCTATTCTGAAAGGAGGCAATAAATAGTGAAATTGAATCTATTATTAAAAATAATACTTAGATTCTCATTGATTTACCTTCTGGAAATAAATCTTTAGGCTGCAAGTGGATCTTCAAAAAGAAATTGAGGATCGATGGTATAATTGAAAAATATAAAACAAGGCTTGTTTTGGACAAAAACTTAGTATTAACTTCTTTGATACCTATTCGTTTGTAGTTTACATTACTACTATCTGAGTCTTACTTGCCTTAGCTTCTATCCATAAATTTGTTGTTTATCAAATAGATCTTAAGACTGCCTTTCTACATAGAGATATTAAAGAAGAGATTTACATGCATCAGCCTGAGGGTTTTCTGTGCTAGGCCAGGAGTATAAAGTTTGTAGACTTATTCGATCCCTCTATGAATTAAAGCAAGCTTCTAAGTAATAGCATGAATAGTTTGATTAAATAATTTTTTTCTATGAATTTTAAATTAATGAATCAAATAGTTATTTTTATTATAAATAATTTAATGATTGATTCATTCTTCTTTGCCTCTATATTGATAATATTTTGATTTTTGTTCCTAATATTGACTTAATCAATAATATCAAAAACTTTTTATCACATCATTTTGATATGAAAGATTTAAGTGAAGCTAATACAATTCTTGGTATGAAGATCATTTCTATTTTTGATTCAATTTATCTATTTCAATCTCACTATACTCAAATAGTTATTAATAAATTTGAATATTCTGATTCTACTTTTGTATCTACTCCTTATGATCCATCCATCAACTTCTCGAAGAATACAGAAAAATCTTTAAATCAAAAAAAAATGCTCAAATTATTGGTTCATTAATATATCTATCTAATTGGACTAGACCTGATATTACTTATGCTGTTTCTAAACTTAGCAGATATACTAGTAATTCTAGTTTAGTTTATTGGACTGCTTTAAAGAGAGTATTCTGATATCTTAAGGATACTATAGATTATTCTTTATATTTTGTAGGTTATCCATATGTACTTGAAGATTATAGTGATTCAAATTGAATTTATGAAATATTAGATATTAAATCAACTTTTGGCTATATATTTCTTCTAGGAGGAAGTGCTGTTTCTTAGCAATCTTCTAAACAAATAATTTTAGCTAGAAGTACGATGGAAACTGAAATTGTGGCCCTTGATTCCACCTGTTCTAAAGTTGAATGGCTAAAAAGACTTCTATATGAAATTTTTTCAATATTTTCTCTTATTCCTCCGATATCAATTTATTGTAATTCAAGAGCTGTAATAGACTTTTGTAAAAAAAAACTTATGAATACTAAAATAAACAGATATATTAAACTAAGACAAAGGTTTATAAAGAGAAAAGAGAAACTTTGAATAATTTCTTTGAATCATATTGCAACTAATCTTAATTTAGCAGATTGCCTTACAAAAAGCTTGAATAGGATTAACGTCCTAGAGTCATCGGGATAGGGCTTTGCTTATAAAAGACCTTCTACCAGTAGAAACCCAATCTCTATGATAGGAGATCTCTTGAAGAAGATTTAATATGATAATAATAAGCTGATTGATTGATCAGAAAGCACATGTGATTTATTTGATATAGGAGTCATAGGCTCCAGCCCATCTTTATGGCGATTAATACTTCTATGTAGTGGTTTTATCTCTGAATGAGATCTGAGAGGTATTTCTCAAGATATGATACTACACATATCCCTAGAGGGACTCATCTATATAAGAGTATCCATACTTGGCCGGGACTAGAGACATAGATAATCTCTAGAAACTCTCATGAAATAATCAAGATACTTGCACACGGCCATTAATGTGCAAATCTGCAATATGAGCTTTTGTATTGTATGTGTAATAATAAAAGTCTGAGTCAAAGAAATGTAATTTAAGATCTGATTCGCTTTGCTTTCTTCAGATTGATACTATTAACACTAAGTGAAATTAAGTCATGAAAGACACTTCACCTATTGCACAATATTTATACTAATAGAAAATTATTTCATATTATTGATTTTGATTATGTTGGAAATTTTGAGTTTTGAAGAGGATTGTTGGTTTTGGAGGAAAATTAAAAACTCAAAATTTTCTCCATCTATTTTCAACCAAATCTCTAGCTTTTATGAAGTTTAGTCCCACATTGAAAAAAGAAAAAATGAAAAAGGGGTTTATTTTGAGGACCCTTCTCTTGGGCCTATGAACATGCACGTGCGGTCGACCTGGTGCTGCCTGCACGCACATGCGATCGTGGCCGCAGTGGAACCTACATTTTATTTCTTCGATCTTTATTTTTTTTGTTTTATCTTTTTTTTTTTCAAATATTATATTTTACTCGTTGAGATTTGTTAAGTAGTTTTCATCTGTTTTGCGATTGGTTAAGTTGTTTCTATTCGTTTTGTAATCGATTAAGTTGTTTCCATCCGTTTTGCAATTTGTTAAGTTGTTTCCACCTATTTAGACTGGATAGTTATGAGATTATCATTGGACTAGCTAGTCCGTAGGCCTATAAAATGGCCATGGTGGAGGGGTTTAGTAGTAGAAAATACTCGCTCCTTCCTCTTTTCTGATCTCGTTTCATCTTCTCCGCTAGTATTTTTCTTCTTCAAAATCTTTTTTTGATCCTTTGATTGTTTATCTGTTAGTTGAAGCTTTGTTATCCTCTTCATAGTCGTGTCCATAGGAGAGGTCTTCAGTTATATTTTGGGGCCAATTTTTTGAATCTGATTCTGCATGAGGATCCAAAATTGTCTTAAAATAGTGCATTGCCCACCTTTGATCTGTAAGCTTTAACTTGATTTAATATTAATTTATATTTATTTTAGATTAATTTAATATTAATATTTCTTTATTAGTTTAATTAGGTTACAATCGATTTTTGTGGGAAACAATATTCCTAACAAAAAGTTCATTCCAATTTGTTACGTCATCATCATAATTAAGTGTTAGTTTATCACCATGGCAAATTAATGCTTTCTATCTTGTCATATCCCTTGTATTTAGTCATGATCAATACACCCAGAATGGAAAGGAAATTCAAACAAAGGGTCTTTCTTCAAATTAAAGCATCATTTGTGCATTGGCTAGTGAAGAATGCTTCTACTTGACTTCAATGACAGATATGGCCCAGTAGATCGCTCACCCTCTGCATAATTACCTTCTAATGAAGGCATGATTAATATGTTGGGTTGGTTTATTTTGGGTGTAGTATGTGACCTTGTTAAATATTCTGAGGAAAAAAGAGAATAGAAGAAGAAAAAAACATAAGAAACAATGTGTTTAGCCTTGCTCAAGTTTAAATATTCTTCTTTGATGGTCTACACCCTGTTTTTTATGGATATGTTTGAGTGTTGTTTGTTAATTTAGTACTGCTTTAGTTCAAATAAGTCTTCTTTGTTCCTTTAGGAAAATGGTGCTTCTCATGATGAGTGACTACTTGATATTCACTTAAAGTTGGATAATAATCACCTATTAGTTAAAAGTTCATTGGTAGTTTAATATTGATTTTCTATGGTGAAACTTTTGCACCATAGCCTTGTAGTATTGCGGATAGCCACCACGTCATTTGTTTTGAAGATGGACGTCTATTCATTCTTTGAATATGACAAGATACTATGAATATGATATACTGCATGCATGGCAATAAAAGAATGTCATTTATCTTCGAGATAGATGATATAGTGGCTATCCATAATGGCACAGAACTCTGGTGCAAAAATTGGACTGCAAAAGATCTGAACTCTTTAGCACTTGGGCCTAAAGCACATAGCCCATAGGCTCCATCTAGTAGGTCGTAAAGTTGGTTCAGGTCCTCCACCTACAAGCAAGCAAGCAACAATAAACCCAATGTCGCAAAGCAAAATGCCAATTGACTGCGTAACCATTTTTGCAGCAATTTTTGTCTTCAACCCCCACCAACACCTACATCATTGCACCCTTAAAAGCACCTCTGAAGTAAGGGGCTTTGACGATCCCTTGTTATGGCTATGGGCTCTTCGGCTATGATAATTTGATATTAACCATCATTACTCCACGAGCCTGCAGACTCAATGGATAATACTACAAGGCATCACATATCTACACATTTATTTACATTGCTAGGATTTCATTTTTAGGTCCCTGCAGTCTCACTTCTATCTACAGGTTACTTTGCTTATGGTCAGCTAAACGCTACCTAGAAAAATAAAAGCAGACAAAGCTGCATTCCCATTGTCAAAACCTCGTACTTACCTAAAAGTTGATCGAATTGATGACAGGTAGAATTCTTTAAGGTGCCTGTTTGGAAATCCTGATAAACTATTCCAGGAATATATCCACTCATGGTAACACAAAGGAAAAAGACAGCGGCAGAGGAAACCTAGCTCTTTATTGGAAGGATATATCCTAATACCTCCGAAGCCAAGAAAGGGTTCGTCCTTGTCACGCCCCCGGTCCGAGATTTGTGAATCGAGGGTCATGACAACCGCCGCATACTCATGAAGAACTCTCTCCATAAGCATGCAAGGTATCTCATCACGATATCAATGCATCACAGCGGAATAAATTTAAATAATTATTATTCAACTTTAATTCAAGTAATTAAATCAAATGTCTTACATCCAATAAAATTTTTGCTAACAATAAAACAATAGATCTAAGTTCAATTGAAGTTGACAATGCTAAATCTCGTCTCTAAAAGCTCTGTCCCAATATTTCTTCTCATGCTCGAAATTAATTATCTGAATCTGAAAAATAGAAAGAAAGGTAATGAGCTAGACAGCCCAGTAAGTAACAAGCATCTCTATCGGATATTTCAAATATTATATAATTTTCAAGAATAATGCTGTAATTAAACATAAAAATATATTTCATGCTAATTTAATACAAAATCCAATATTTTCAAATATCCACACATAATATAATCATAAATCCGATTCGATTTTAAAACACTCATAACTCAACAGCCTCGACTATGACCAACGTTTAACCCCCATTGGCGGGGTGCATAGAATACCAGCGCACAACCCCCACTGGCAGGGTCCACAAACACCAGCGCACAACCCCCACTGGCAGGGTCCACTGAGTACCAACGTATAATCCCCATTGGCGGGGCCCACTGAAACATAGTTAGGCTGAGAGCAAAAATCCGATCTGTATCAAAATATTTTGTATCATAATATATCATAATTTTTCACTGAACATGCGCATAAATCAACATACCATAACATTTCAAAAGCACTTTTATTTCAAAACATAATTTCATAAATCATGCATAATTTCAGAGAATAATTATTTATTTTCAGAATAAATATGGAATATCTCGAGAAGATGTTTCATTACTTACCTTTCACGGAGCACTGAATGAACAGATCGACTAACTTCTAGGAGATTCTTCCGTGCCTATTATCCAAAATTATATTTTTATATTAATTTTAATTCAAAATTAAATCTAACAAATTTCAAAATCAAAACCTCACTTAAAATCAGACTCGTCTCTAAACTCGATCAGAATCATCAGATGAAGCCTTCCCCTACGCTAATCTTAGAGGGATAACTTTAGAGAGAGAGAAATCCATCAAGAGAGAGAGAAAAATCTAGAGAGAGAAAGTGGAGAGAGAAAATCCAATTCCAGAGAGAGAAAGTCAGGGTTCAGACTGAAAGAAGAGAGAGAAAAGAGAGAAGCTCTCTCTCATCATTTTTTATTTTAATTAATTAATTAATTATTTATATATATATATACATATATATATATATATATTTATATATATATATTTATTTTTATTTATTTATTTATTTATTTATTTTCTTTTCTTTTCTTTTCTTTTCTTTTTTTTCTTCTTTTCTTTTTCTTTTCTTTTCTCTTTTTCTTCTTTTTCTTTTCCTTTTCTTCTTTTTCTTTTTTTTTCTTTTTTTTCTTCTTTTTCTTCTTCTTCTTCTTCTCGGCTCTTCCCGCGTCGGAACAGGGGACGGTGGTTCTCCGGCCTTGATCGGCCATTCGGGCCGCGGTCGCCGCGGTGGAGGCCGACGGCAGACGGGGGCCACTCCCCTGGTCGCGGAGGAGCGTGGCCGTTGATCGATTTTGATCGCCGGTGCCGAAAAAAATTCACGGAAAAGAGACCAAAACAGAGGTCCCTTTCCCGACCGAAAATCGGCGACTCTCGTCACCGGCAGCCGCACACAAATGCACGGGGGAAAGAGGAAGGAAGGGAGGAAAAGGAGGGAAGCTTACCTTGACCTCCGGTGACTTCGTCGGAGAGCAGTCACAGCGAAGACAAGATGATGTCCGCGGCTCTAATTCGAGAAAATCAGAGAGAAAGAGAGAGGGAAGAGGTCGATGTTCGGTCTCAAGGGAGAGAGGGTCTTCTTATAGGGGACCCTAGGACTCCTAGAGGTCCTAGGAGTCTGATCTCGCCTGGGTCTCGCCGAAGAAGAAGACTCCTATCGGGAGTCTTCTTCCCGGTTTGAATCCCCTATTTTCCTTTTTTTTTTTATTTTTATTTTGGGCTTTGGTCTGCTGGGCTGGGCTTTGTTTGGGCTGATTTTTTTTGGGCTATAACATTCTTCACCCCTAAAAAAAAATTTCATCCTCAAAATTTTTCATACCTGTCACCATTGTATTGGAAGCCTGTGGATTCTGTTGAGTAAGCGCATAAACTCTTCTCTGGATTTTAGAAATCTGTCCACCACCCTTATGTTGTCCTTCATGAGTTCTTTGGCCAACTTGATTTTCAGTATTTAGCGGACAGCTAGCAATTTTATGATCCATCTGACCACATTTGAAACAAGCACCTGTATTCCAATAGCAATCTTTGTCTGCATGATTTTTGCCACATCTGGAGCACGGCTCACCATCAATCTGTTGAGTCTTATTGCCTACTGCTCCCTTAGCTGATCTTTTGATGTTTTTATTATTCTGCCCTTGTGTATCATTTGATTGTACTCTCTTTCTTTGCCTTCTTTCCCTTTCCATGAGTTCTTCATTGATTTTCCTTTCAATTATCAGTGCTTTGTTTACCACATCAGCATAAGTTGTCAATTCATATGAAACCACTTGTTTTCGAATCTCAGTTTTCAGTCCCATCTCAAACTTGTGAACACATTCTTGCTCACCATCTACTAATCTCAGAGCAAATTTTGCTAACTCTATAAATTTTGCTTCATATTCAGTCACACTCATACCCTTTTGCTTCAAATATATAAACTCTTGCTCTTTCTGGATCCTTATACTCCGAGGAAAATACTGATCATAGAATGCAATCCGAAATCTTTCCAAGGTAAGTATTTCACCGTCTTGTTCATGCTTGCGCTGTAGTCGCTGACACCAGTTGTATGCTTCTCCTTGTAGTAAATAAGCTGCATATCGAATCTTTTCTTCATCAAGACACTCTTGGACAGTGAAAGCCTTCTCCATCTCCATTATCCAGTTGTCAGCCTCCAAAGGTTCAGTAGTCCCCTTGAAAGCTGGAGGAGCAAGCTTTTTAAATTCTGAAATACTGTTCCATTGTACTGGTTGCTCTCCATGTTGTGGTGGTAGATGTTGATGTTGTTGTGTATCTCGTTGTATCTGCTGTTGTTCAAGCATTTACTGCTGTATTTGTTATTGCGCTTGTACCATCCTGATTAGGGTCTGCATTAACTGAGCCATATCTGGTTCTTGACGTGCTCTCGAAGTACTCCCATTAGGATCTACGACTCCCTCCTCCTGAGGGGTGCCACTGGTCAGATGAGGAGTGCTACCATCCTGTGGTTGTGATGTCCTTCTTGCAACTCCTTGAGTAGTTCTTGTCATTCTACGGGGAGGCATGGTAACCTTATAGTAGTAAAACTTTATTAGATTCATTTATCTATTTGTTAGGATGGGTTTATTATGATGCTCATACTCTAACGTCCCAATATTCTTAATGTTTACCCACTTACACTCATACTATGTTAAATTCTATGTGTCATAATTTATCCATTTATGCTCTGATACCATATTAATTGTCACGCCCCCGACCCGAGATTTGTGAATCGAGGGTCATGGCAACCGCCGCATACTCATGAAGAACTCTCTCCATAAGCATGCAAGGCATCTCATCACGATATCAATGCATCACAGCAGAATAAATTTAAATAATTATTATTCAACTTTAATTCAAGTAATTAAATCAAATGTCTTACATCCAATAAAATTTTTGCTAACAATAAAATAATAGATCTAAGTTCAATTGAAGTTGACAATGCTAAATCTCGCCTCTAAAAGCTCTGTCCCAATATTTCTTCCCACGCTCGAAATTAATTATCTGAATCTGAAAAATAAAAAGAAAGATAATGAGCTAGACAGCCCAGTAAGTAACAAGCATCTCTACCAGATATTTCAAATATTATATAATTTTCAAGAAAAATGCTGTAATTAAACATAAAAATATATTTTATGCTGATTTAATACAAATCCAATATTTTCAAATATCCACACATAATATAATCATAAATCCGATTCGATTTCAAAACACTCATAACTCAACAGCCTCGACTATGACCAACGTTTAACCCCCATTGACGGGGTGCACAGAATACCAGCGCACAACCCCCACTGGCAGGGTCCACAAACACCAGCGCACAACCCCCACTGGCAGGGTCCACTGAGTACCAACGTATAATCCCCATTGGCGGGGCCCACTGAAACATAGTTAGGCTGAGAGCAAAAATCCGATCTGTATCAAAACACTTTGTATCATAATATATCATAATTTTTCACTGAACATGTGCATAAATCAACATACCATAACATTTCAAAAGCACTTTTATTTCAAAACATAATTTCATAAATCATGCATAATTTCAGAGAATAATTATTTATTTTCAGAATAAATATGGAATATCTCGAGAAGATGTTTCATTACTTACCTTTCACGGAGCACTGAATGAACAGATCGACTAACTTCTAGGAGATTCTTCTGTGCCTATTATCCAAAATTATATTTTTATATTAATTTTAATTCAAAATTAAATCTAACAAATTTCAAAATCAAAACCTCACTTAAAATCAGACTCGTCTCTAAACTCGATCAGAATCATCAGATGAAGCCTTCCCCTACGCTAATCTTAGAGGGATAACTTTAGAGAGAGAGAAATCCATCAAGAGAGAGAGAAAATTCTAGAGAGAGAAAGTGGAGAGAGAAAGTCCAATTCCAGAGAGAGAAAGTCAGGGTTCAGACTGAAAGAAGAGAGAGAAAAGAGAGAAGCTCTCTCTCTCATCATTTTTTATTTTAATTAATTAATTATTTATTTATATATATATACATATATATATATATTTATATATATATATATATTTATTTTTATTATTTATTTATTTATTTTATTTTCTTTTCTTTTTTTTTCTTTTCTTTTTTTTCTTCTTTTCTTTTTTTTTTTCTTTTCTCTTTTTCTTCTTTTTCTTTTCCTTTTCTTCTTTTTCTTTTTTTTTCTTTTTTTTCTTCTTTTTCTTCTTCTTCTTCTTCTCGGCTCTTCCCGCGTCGGAACAGGGGACGGTGGTTCTCCGACCTTGATCGGCCATCAGGCCGCGGCCGCCGCGGCGGAGGCCGACGGCAAACGGGGGCCACTCCCCTGGTCACGGAGGAGCATGGCCGTCGATCGATTTTGATCGCCGGTGCCGAAAAAAATTCACGAAAAAGAGACCAAAACAGAGGTCCCTTTCCCGACCGAAAATCGGCGACTCTCGTCGCTGGCAGCCGCGCACAAATGCACGGGGGAAGGAGGAAGGAAGGGAGGAAAAGGAGGGAAGCTTACCTTGACCTCCGGTGATTTCGTCGGAGAGCAGTCACGGCGAAGACAAGATGATGTCCGCGGCTCTAATTCGAGAAAATCAGAGAGAAAGAGAGAGGGAAGAGGCCGATGTTCGGTCTCAAGGGAGAGAGGGTCTTCTTATAGGGGACCCTAGGACTCCTTGAGGTCCTAGGAGTCCGATTCCTAGGAGTCCGATCTCGCCTGGGTCTCGCCGGAGAAGAAGACTCCTATCGGGAGTCTTCTTCCCGGTTTGAATCCCCTGTTTTCCTTTTTTTTTTTATTTTGGGCTTTGGTCTGCTGGATTGGGCTTTGTTTGGGCTGGTTCTTTTTGGGCTATAACATTCTTCATCCCTAAAAAAAAATTTCGTCCTCAAAATTTTTCATACCTGTCACCATTGTATTGGAAGCCTGTGGATTCTGTTGAGTAAGCGCATAAACTCTTCTCTGGATTTTAGAAATCTGTCCACCACCCTTATGTTGTCCTTCATGAGTTCTTTGGCCAACTTGATTTTTAGTATTTAGTGGACAGCTAGCAATTTTATGATCCATCTGACCACATTTGAAACAAGCACCTGTATTCCAATAGCAATCTTTGTCTGCATGATTTTTGCCACATCTGGAGCACGGTTCACCATCAATCTGTTGAGTCTTATTGCCTACTGCTCCCTTAGCTGATCTTTTGATGTTTTTATTATTCTGCCCTTGTGTATCATTTGATTGTGCTCTCTTTCTTTGCCTTCTTTCCCTTTCCATGAGTTCTTCATTGATTTTCCTTTCAATTATCAGTGCTTTGTTTACCACATCAGCATAAGTTGTCAATTCATATGGAACCACTTGTTTTCGAATCTCAGTTCTCAGTCCCATCTCAAACTTGTGAACACGTTCTTGCTCACCATCTACTAATCTCGGAGCAAATTTTGCTAACTCTATAAATTTTGCTTCATATTCAGTCACACTCATATCCTTTTGCTTCAAATATATAAACTCTTGCTCTTTCTGGATCCTTATACTCCGAGGAAAATACTGATCATAGAATGCAATCCGAAATCTTTCCAAGGTAAGTATTTCGCCGTCTTGTTCATGCTTGCGCTGTAGTCGCTGACACCAGTTGTATGCTTCTCCTTGTAGTAAATAAGCTGCATATCGAATCTTTTCTTCATCAAGACACTCTTGGACAGTGAAAGCCTTCTCCATCTCCATTATCCAGTTGTCAGCCTCCAAAGGTTCAGTAGTCCCCTTGAAAGCTGGAGGAGCAAGCTTTTTAAATTTTGAAATACTGTTCCGTTGTACTGGTTGCTCTCCATATTGTGGTGGTAGATATTGATGTTGTTGTGTATCTCGTTGTATCTGCTGTTGTTCAAGCATTTGCTGCTGTATTTGTTATTGCGCTTGTACCATCTTGATTAGGGTCTGCATTAACTGAGCCATATCTGGTTCCTGACGTGCTCTCGAAGTACTCCCATTAGGATCTACGACTCCCTCCTCCTGAGGGGTGCCACTGGTCAGATGAGGAGTGCTACCATCCTGTGGTTGTGATGTCCTTCTTGCAATTCCTTGGGTAGTTCTTGTCATTCTACGGGGAGGCATGGTAACCTTATAGTAGTAAAACTTTATTAGATTCATTTATCTATTTGTTAGGATGGGTTTATTATGATGCTCATACTCTAACGTCCCAATATTCCTAATGTTTACCCACCTACACTCATACTATGTTAAATTCTATGTGTCATAATTTATCCATTTATGCTCTGATACCATATTAATTGTCACGCCTCCGACTCGAGATTTGTGAATCGAGGGTCATGGCAACCGCCGCATACTCATGAAGAACTCTCTCCATAAGCATGCAAGGCATCTCATCACGATATCAATGCATCACAGCAGAATAAATTTAAATAATTATTATTCAACTTTAATTCAAGTAATTAAATCAAATATCTTACATCCAATAAAATTTTTGCTAACAATAAAACAATAGATCTAAGTTCAATTGAAGTTGACAATGCTAAATCTCGCCTCTAAAAGCTCTGTCCCAATATTTCTTCCCACGCTCGAAATTAATTATCTGAATCTGAAAAATAGAAAGAAAGATAATGAGCTAGACAGCCCAGTAAGTAACAAGCATCTCTACCAGATATTTCAAATATTATATAATTTTCAAGAATAATGCTGCAATTAAAAATAAAAATATATTTCATGCTGATTTAATACAAATCCAATATTTTCAAATATCCACACATAATATAATCATAAATCCGATTCGATTTCAAAACACTCATAACTCAACAGCCTCGACTATGACCAACGTTTAACCCCCATTGGCGGGGTGCACAGAATACCAGTGCACAACCCCCACTGGCAGGGTCTACAAACACCAGTGCACAACCCCCACTGGCAGGGTCTACAAACACCAGCGCACAACCCCCACTGGTAGGGTCCACTGAGTACCAACGTATAATCCCCATTGGCGGGGCCCACTGAAACATAGTTAGGCTGAGAGCAAAAATTCGATCTGTATCAAAACACTTTGTATCATAATAAATCATAATTTTTCACTGAACATGCGCATAAATCAACATACCATAACATTTCAAAAGCACTTTTATTTCAAAATATAATTTCATAAATCATGCATAATTTCAGAGAATAATTATTTATTTTCAGAATAAATATGAAATATCTCGAGAAGATATTTCATTACTTACCTTTCACGGAGCACTGAATGAACAGATCGACTAACTTCTAGGAGATTCTTCCGTGCCTATTATCCAAAATTATATTTTTATATTAATTTTAATTCAAAATTAAATCTAACAAATTTCAAAATCAAAACCTCACTTAAAATCAGACTCGTCTCTAAACTCGATCAGAATCATCAGATGAAGCCTTCCCCTACGCTAATCTTAGAGGGATAACTTTAGAGAGAGAGAAATCCATCAAGAGAGAGAAAAAATTCTAGAGAGAGAAAGTGGAGAGAGAAAGTCCAATTTTAGAGAGAGAAAGTCAGGGTTCAGACTGAAAGAAGAGAGAGAAAAGAGAGAAGCTCTCTCTCATCATTTTTTATTTTAATTAATTAATTATTTATTTATATATATACATATATATATATTTATTTATTTATATATATATATATATTTATTTTTATTTATTTCTTTTCTTTTCTTTTCTTTTCTTTTCTTTTCTTTTCTTTTCTTTTCTTTTCTTTTTCTTTTCTTTTTCTTTTCCTTTTCTTCTTTTTCTTTTTTTTTTCTTTTCCTTTTCTTCTTTTTCTTCTTCTTCTTCTTCTCGGCTCTTCCCGCGCCGGAACAGGGGACGGTGGTTCTCCAGCCTTGATCGGCCATTCGGGCCGTGGCCGCCGCGGCGGAGGCCGACGGCAGACGGGGGCCACTCCCCCGGTCACGGAGGAGCATGGCCGGCGATCGATTTTGATCGTCGGTGTCGAAAAAATTCACGGGAAAGAGACCAAAACAGAGGTCCCTTTCCCGATCGGAAATCGGCGACTCTCGTCACTGGCAGCCGCGCACAAATGCACGGGGGAAAGAGGAAGGAAGGGAGGAAAAGGAGAGAAGCTTACCTTGACCTCCGGTGACTTCGTCGGAGAGCAGTCACGGCGAAGACAAGGCGGTGTCCGCGGCTCTAATTCGAGAAAATCGGAGAGAAAGAGAGAGGGAAGAGGCCGATGTTCGGTGTCAAGGGAGAGAGGGTCTTCTTATAGGGGACCCTAGGACTCCGAGAGGTCCTAGGAGTCCGATCTCGCCTGGGTCTCGCCGGAGAAGAAGACTTCTATCGGGAGTCTTCTTCCCGGTTTGAATCCCCTATTTTCTTTTTTTTTTTTTTTTTTTATTTTGGGCTTTGGTCTGCTGGGCTGGGCTTTGTTTGGGCTGGTTCTTTTTGGGCTATAACAGTCCTCTTCTTCCCTCTTGGTGCCCAAACTAGGCCCATGGTGCCCAAGGTAATGGCAAACCTTTTCTTGGATTCTTGGATAAATGGTATATCAGGGCTAGTTTGGGCTCGAGGGTGTTCATGCAGATGATCTTGACCATTGATCAACGGATGTGCAGCCATGACCCCTGATTTGGAAGATTTCTGAATTACTGAAGCTTGAAGGAGCCCCACAAATCTAAGGATCCTTTGTATGCCCCAAATTTAAAGGGAAAGTTTTAGTTGCTTTAAATTTCTAGGAAATTTAACCATCAATGTGCACTTGTCTAGATCATACATAGCATTTTAGAGGAATTTCTATGCCTAGGGATGGCAATAGGCCATGTATGGATAGAGTCGGCCAATTCATATATCTGTCCCATTATAAAAAATCCCATATCCCATATCCTTGGGTCGGGTTGGGTCGAATTAATTAGAAGTACGTGTTGGGTTAGTCGGATAGATAAGAGGGGTCAGATCAGGTAGGATTTGATCATGTAAAGATTCATTATACAAACATTATAAAATAATTGTAACTTTGATTTAGATTAATGTTATATCAGGTTGGATTTGGAATGATATATATTATTATTAGTATATTTTATTTAAAATCCATATCTATCTCGACTTTTAATCGGGTTGGATAAAATCCACTCTATTTGATTTGGATTGGGTCAAATTCCTGGTGCGTTGGATAAAAATACCATCCCTATCTATTACTTGTGAACCGATTATAAGTATATCCATACTCTACGATTCTAAAAATGCATGTAGATTTTCTACCAAAAAAATGATGCATGCAGATTTATTAATGAAAATTGTTTTGGTACTGGACACTAAATGCTTAGGTCCTTTGAAACTTGATCAACATGTGTACATGCATATTTGATCTTGTAACTTGATTAATACCTTTGTAATTTGACATCTATATTTTAAAATTTAGTTATTCATAAATTTATATAAAAATATAATCCTAGTGGATTATCAAATTCGATGCGGGCCATTTTGATCAATATGGATATTCAGAAAAATCACTAGACTCAATGTTGATCACTTTTTCTACTACGAGGACTCAATATATATCATATCGACTACTATGAATAGAGCTAGATAGAATCTAAAAGCAAGATTTAATACATCAAGAGACTGAATCATGTACCAAATTTCAGAAGGGGAGAAAACTTGGTTATACGATGCTTGATTGAGATGATTTTTTTTATTTTAGAAATTAGATATCTTTTTGAGATCTAGAATTTTGAGTTTGCCTTTAAAGAAGCTAAATCAAGCTAAAAATTCTATTGTTTAGATTTCAAAATAGATCAGTCAAATCAAAATTTTTCTTTTCGAAAAAGACTTCAACTGAAGATTATCTTTTAAGCCGTGAAGAATTAGATAGAATAATACCAGACAAAATTGATATAAAAGTAGAGATCTTTCTCCTATAAAATTTTAATATTTTCTTCATGATTTTTTATATTTATCATATTTTTCAAATATCTAATCCTATTTAAGCTAAGAAAGAAGTCCTATCTAAACTGTTCAAGGTAGATGCTTTTTTAAAAGATAAGAAGAGGAATTCGATCCAACTTGTGCAAAGATAGATCTCACTATTATAAAGGGGTTATATACATCTCAGTTTTTAGTATAAAGAATAGAGAGAAAGAAAAGGGATTTGAGCCCTACTTTTGAAAATTTTTTTCTTTTTTTATTTTTTTCTTTATGAGATTCGAGTTAAATAGATTGAAGAAAATCTTCTTTCATCTTAATCGGATCAAAATATATATAAGTTTAATTACGCATGAAAAAAATAAAATTTTCAAACAATGGATCTAGCATAGAAGACACACTATTGATACTATTAGGGCATAATATGATTTCAAAAAATGATGAAAATATTTTTTTTCGAAAATTGATTGATTGAACTATTATGTTTGTGATTACTTGAACATGATCATGGGCATACTTATTTAAATTGCACATTAAAGGTGTTTGGAAGAGTAGTCATAATCTTGTTTGAAATATATTGAGAAAATTTGGTTTGGAATGGATGTGACCATTTTTCTCTAGTTTGACTTTGATCACATAGGTTTAGGATCTAGTTTCTTTTTGGATCTATAATGGGACAATCACTAGTACATGCTAATCGACAGTATGTTATAATGAGGAACTAATTTTCTTTCGGGCATAGCCAAGTAGAGCAATCATTGGCACATGCTATTTACAACATATTTTCCATGTAATTTCAGAGTTAATTATCTTTTAGGTCCAATCAATTGGGACGAAATGACAAAAAATACCGATTAATGGCATGCCATTGTGTTTAGGTGTTAGTCTCTTCTGATCTCACCACGAGGCAAGTATGGATATCGTTGTGAGGATTATGAGAGGGCAAAAACTAATCATTATTTTCACTTAAAACTTTACAAAAGAGTTTTCTCCATCCGAGGTATTTTTAAATTAGTTTTATTCCATGAAATTGAACAGTAACTATTGAATTGTTCAAGTCTTTTAGCAGGTTGTATATTTTTCTTCTCATGCATTTATTTGGATTATTTTTTATGGTAGTTTATGAGGAAAGAGAACCAGCTTTACTCCCTCCCACTTTTCTCTCACTGGAGCTCAAGGGCAGCCCCGGTATTCAAAGTGATCCCCTCCTATGGAAGGTCATCGATATACACCTCAATGACAGAGAGCCATAACAACAGCTCTTTTGTCTCACCTCTTTTTCTCTCTTCATCTTGTGCTGCTCCATGAAGTTTATCAACTCAGGAGCATATGACTTCGTCTACTTAATGTTCTCAAAGGTAACTCCCACCTCTTCTGGACCAACCACATGAACCTGACCTTTCGGGAGGCCGAGCTCTTCGAGCAGAGAATGGACTTCTCACTGAGGGCAATGCCTTGGTACGGCTCAGCTCCCTCACGGTAGTTCTCAGTTGTCCGAGATGCCATCTTGTCATATAGGTGGAAACAAGGAAGGACTTGGAAAAGGAGACTAGGAGAGGAGAGTAGATTGGAATGTTGAAAAAGAGAATGGCTGATGATGAGTTGAAGGTTGGTGAGAGTAGGGAGAATTTATGGATGAAGAAGCGTTTGCTTCAAGGTGTGTTTAACATGATGGCCGTTGTTACTGACTCATACGTTGGAGTCTTGTTGTAAAGGTTCAATAATTTGGAGCTGATCAACCTGGTCATGCGAAGGTGAGGTCAAACACAGTTGGAACGTCCCTTCACGCATTAAAGAGGAGATTGTTATATAGCTTTTTGAATGCAAAGGGGAACGGGAGAAAACGGTCAGCATGGATGGGCTGGTTATAATATAGTTCTAAGACCACTTGAGAGCAGACTTAGCTACAACAGGAATCAAAGACAATCCCAAACCATGGTTAGATCGAACAACTTGCAGTGTAACATTAGTTCGGCAAACGCGGGGAAATTAACACAGAAGAAGCCGGAAGAAATCATAATAAAGTTGTTTAGAAGCTAGTGTACAACAATCTCTTCCAATTTTAGAAGTGTTGGCCTATATAAAAACACATATAAAGTATACAAATTAATAAGAAATAATTATATTATCAATAAAATAGAAAAATTCTAGGTCCACCCTAGATTGAGCAAATAAGTTATGGCAAAAAATTTGGAGAGACAGAGGAGAGTCCCGATACTATAAGAAGTTGATATATATGCCGAAACGTTATTCAACCTAAAATTTATCTCTCACTAATTCTTCATGTGGTATACTAAACCTTATGTATAATCCTCAATAATCTCTTCCTTTGCATTTATTCTGGCTCAACAACATCTCAAGTTTGATATGCTACTCTCTCGTTAAACTCCATGCCGAATTACTATGATGAGAAATTCTTTGTGCACCATCCGCAGTGATTGGCTCACGCACGGAGCCAAACAATGATGCAAAATTTTTTTTTTTTATTGTCCGATCCCGTGTGTGAGCCAATTACCGTACACACCTTCGCGTACCTCGCATGATGCACAAAAAATTTTTCTGACTACGATTACTGCATCATGTATTACCACTCAAGCCCGATAGTCCACTCTTGAAGAGCCACAACTATTACCAATAAACCCCATACCGGTTCATAAATTATTCCTTCAAGTGCAAAACATATTAATTATAGCTCTACTTCAAAGTCATCCGCTCTTCGGGAGCCCCATTTCACCATATTCTTACGAGAGTTTATTGTCGCAAAAGACAAGCTCAGGCCCACGCTGCAACATGCCTTGCTCAATCAAGTCCACTTGACAATATTATCTCCTAAACAGTAATTATAAAGATTGTGCTCCCAACATTATTTCAGAGGACTTAGCAGAGTCCGTTAGGTAGCGATTAATTTGATATAAAAAAATAAATTTTATATTAGATTATCATATTTGATATAAAATATAAAAAAAAATTATAAAAAAAATGATAGATCCAATATTTATTTTCATAAAGAGAAGATAAAATAAATACCATGAAGATTGATATTTGATAAATTATTGAGTGATGATAATCTATATTTGATAAAAAAATATCCCAAATAAAACTGCATATGTAATCATTAAATTTATTTTGATATCTTTCTAAATTTATTCAATAAAAAATTTTTGTAAAAAAAATTAAGATGTAGATGGTATTATACAAAAGGATATGTGATTATAGTTATTATATAAAAATTAATTAAAAATAATAATACTATTATGATATTAAAAAATTATTTTATGTTGAAGAGCATATTTGTAAATTTTACTATATTCCCATATAGAACTATCTCTAATCAAATATAGTAATTTTTTTTAATATTATTTTTTAAAATAATTTTTCTATCAATCAAACATCAAATAATTTACTGTCTTCTGCAATTTTTTTTTAAAAAAATAATTTTTAAAAATTATTAAATTATCTCGGAACCTGATACACCCCAACCAAACAGGCCCGTAGAGTATTCTCCTGTGAGCACGCGCCCATGGTCTAACGGAATGATGGCAAATCATTACAAAGGTACTGAAGTCAATGGTGCTCCCAACATTTTTTTCCCAAGTTAGAATAATGTGTTGTGGCCAAATACAACTGTTGACTAAATCATTTTAAAGAGTCCATAGCCTCATCCAATTATTAGCCAGGAGTCGTCGGTTTTGGAAGGAGAATTTTGACCATACGTTCGTGATCTAATTAACATCTGCCATGTACCAAAGATATATAATACTCCTCGAAATTGGATTGTAAAGGATTTGTTTGCCTTCTGGCCAAAGGAAACATCTGTTCCCATTCATACTGCTTACGGCATTTCGTAATGAAAATTGAAGTGAAACACAGATCAACAAGTGCTAATTAAGAATGTACATCTAAAGTGCTAATTATTTTACTCTAAACTTCAAAGAAGATGTACATAACTGATTCAAATGATCTTCACCTAGCAAATAAAAGAAAAAGCTTACTTATCAAATGATTTATTGAGAACATATATTATTATCAGACCAATAATTGCAACTTTTATTTAATACAGCAGTACTATTTAAAAGACACACAAACACACACACAAAAAAAAAAAAAAAAAGAAAAAGAAAATTAACAACATTTAAACTGATGGAGGGTGGCTCCCCATTTTCAATTTCCAGCTCAAAGATCACAGCGAATCCAAGCTCCAGGCCCTCCACTAACTTCCCTATCTCAAACTACTCAAGCTCAAAGGCAGCGACTGGAAAGGTATCAGATAGTCCGGTACCGGTCTTGAAAGTGATCTTTTCCAACGAGGGATCATCAATGTACACCTCCACAACAGAAAGCCATAGCAACAACTCCTTCGTCTTCACCCCTGTTATCTTCTTCATCTTGCGTTGCTCCACGAAGGCCGTCACCTCGGTGGCATACGATACCGTCTGTTTGATCTTCTTGAATGTATGCTCTTTCTTCTTCTTCTGGATGAGCCACAAAAATCCAGCTGCACGATTGTAGCCAAACTCCTCAATATCGACGAGGGGTAGCAGACCTTTTGGAAGGCCAAGCTCTTCAAGCAATTCAATAGACTTCTTCTTACAGAGGTCATCACCATGATAGACCTCGGCAGCTTCTCGGTAGCTCTCGATGGTCTGGGATGCCATCTTATAACTAGAAGGGATTGGAAGGGAAGTTTATGGAAGTGTATATAGGAGGCTAAGGGTGGTGGTGATGGAGAGAATGGTGGAGGGAGTATTTATAGACGAGAAGGCGTTGAAGAAGTAGCGGTGAGTCTGGACGGGTGGGCAAGGGAGACTTTGACATTGGAGTACTGGGCTTTGGGCAGGGCCGCCCAGCGCGTGGATTGCTGCCATCACGTGGTTGCTTGGGTTCAACGGTGAGGGTCGTGCACCGGCCTTGAGACGATCGGTGGGCCCACAGGATGTGAGACAAATTAATATGGATCGGTTGGGGGGCGAAAAAGAAGGGGTCAAGAGGAGGAGGCGAGTCAACAAAGACGGAACGGCAACTTCGAGGTCGTAGCTGTATCCTTCGCGGGAAAGAAGGATTCACCGTCCTCAGCGTCCATCCACCGTTGGATTACCCACTGCTCGCTTTGATGTCGGTGCAGACGGATGAACGATGTTGTGTGCATCGCTTTAAGAGATGTGCGCGAAGGATGACAAGCGTGTTGTTCCTCGGAACCTGCTTCCAAGCTCCAAGCGATGCCGCGTACCTGCGTTCAAAAGGGGTTGATCATTTGCCGTTGACGCTGCGAAGATTATGATAATAGGAAGAAGAATAAATGAAGGGCATCAACATTTTGAGGGACCAATTCCCCTGACTCGTTCCCTCTCTTAGAAATTCTAGTTAAAAAGTATATGAAAATAACTGGGAAATTGAAGTAACTCTCTTGCTGTATTTCAAGAACTGGGAAAGACTTTGTTTAGAAAGCAAATTGAAGTTGATATTCAGGCTTGCTGTCCTCTCTTAATTAAAAGAATGTTGCTCATACGAACGAACGCATTGTAATTTTCACTTTCATATAGTTCTCCTTCTGTTACTTTTGCTTCTTGTTCTTCTAATAAATTTAGAGAAAGTTAAACTCCATCCTTTTATCTCATAAATTTATGGCTGACAAAATATAAACCGACTCATCAATCCAATTCATGTTTGATCTATCATAAATAAATTTAAATTTAAGCTAAACGAATTTGGATCATAACCAAACCAATCCATTTAATTTGTTTAATATTTTTATCGAATTTAGATTTCAAATATCTGATCTATTTAATCCGTTTAATCTATTTAATATTCAGATTAGATTGAATCAGATAATCTATTTAATCTAATTAAATTATTTAATTAATTTAATTTAATTTAATTTATTTAATAAATAAATCAAGCGAGTCGGATCGGATTATCTGTTTAATAAATAGATTGGATTCAGATCTGAATTTTTAATCTATTTAATAAATAGATTGGATTTAAGTTAATGATTTTTCGATCAGATCCATATTGATTGGATCCGTATCCAATCCAATTGCCACCCCTCCCTGAGAGAGAGAGCACGCGTACATTGATATAGAATAAAATTTCTATTATTAGAATAGAAGCCTTAACTTTGGCCTCAGATTTACATACGCCCACCTTCAAAAGAGTGTGCATCTTGATATGCCCGTTGCAAGGTGTAACTACTTTTTAACTTAGCTCATTCTGCTACACCTAAATTTGGTTTATATGTCATTTCCACAAATTCAAAAAAGTTATACAGCAATATTAGTTAAAATCAAAATTATAATACTAGGAAAAATGTAACAAATGCAATAAGCCAAAATTTAAAATTATTATTTTTGCAGTATATATATGGGTATATTGACTTGATGAAATTTCATTGTACTTAAGTCATTGTCCAAAAACTAATTTTTATATACTCTATGACAATATTGAGCTCCATTTTTATGAATTCGTTTGCCCAGAAAACCCAAATGACTCAAGACCCCGTATAATTGTCCAAGTTTTTGTGATTCTTTTTCTTCCATCTAGGAGCTTGTGAGCAGCTAAATAATAAATAAACGTGCTCAAGGATTTGTGCTTTGGACAACCCACACAGAAACGTCACCCCCTCAACCAAATAAAATATACTTAAACATAACAAATTCTTATTACCTTTGCAAATTGAGGCATAGAATACTGACTAGCTACTCCCAGTGCTCGCCCTATTACTCTTTTGGCTGGCGATCAAAAATAAAATTATATTTATCTCAATATAGGAGGAGGTTTCTTCGTCTGAGCAATGATGACATTTTTTCCCAACTTCCCTCAGGTAACTCTAATTGGGTATGGTTAAAAATATTTATTTATTAGAATAAATAAATGAATAAAATTTAATCACTTGAAAATTGGAGATGATTTTTTGTTTCATGATCGAATACAGCTTGGGGCGCTACCAAGTCAAGTCCAAAAGAGATCAACGTTTGGGTCTTGTTTGGATTGACATGATGATCCAAAACTTTAATATGCACCATTGACATCAAATTAGTTAGTTTTTTGTTTAATACATATCTTCCAAATTTTAAACAGAAATCAATGAAACAAATATTTCATTATAATTGATGAAAAGTTTAGCTTGCTTCCTCCTGGGAAGTTCTACAATGAGAGAGATCCTCAATTATTGATTTGTCAGTCTTAGGACTAGAGCTGTCAATAGGCCGGATCCAGATCCGAAACCCGCGGATATTTACTCGATAGATACAGGTTTGGTACTAGCATCAGACCCATTTATCCGGATCCGAATCCAGACTCGATAAATCATAATGTAAACGGATAGGGTCTGGATATTTAATACCTAGACCCGAGACCTACATAATATAATATAATAATATTATATATATATATATATTTAAAATATTTTGAGTCATTAGATCAGAGATCAACGAGGCCTAAAATTTTTAAAGAACAAAGAAGCCATAGATGACTGAGAGTCTGAGACCGTGATCTCAATTCCCACATCCTCATTCTCAGATTCTTTCATCCCTTTGTCTCTTTGTCTCCTTGACGGTGCCTCTCCCTCCCCTCCTCTCCCGCTCTAAGCATCCTGTCTCTCCCTCTCCATCATGAGATCTGCTCGTCGGTGGCCGGACCCCGACACCAAGGCCGTGGATAGAAGAGATCCATTTCGAGAGGAGATCCTCTCCCTCTCTTTGTCTCTCAATCTCCCTCTCTTCCTCTCTCTGTCTCTTAGTCTCTCGCTCTCCCTTTCCGCCAAGATCTTTCTGTCGATATCCGATCTCTCCAACCGTGCCAAGCCCTCCCTCCTCTCTTGCTCCTGGCTTTCTCTTTCTCTTCCTCTTCATCGAGATCCGATCTCCTCTCCGCCTCTCCCTCTCTGCCATTGCCTTCCATGGCTCCGCTGCTCCGTGCCTCCTCTCTCTACCTCGTATCATCTCCGTCGTCATTTGGACTGCCTCTCACTCTCTACTACTGCCCTCCACCGAGATCCGATCTCTCCATCGCCGTCCTTTGCCGTCCCGACTTCCTCTCCCTCTCCTCCACTCACCAGATCCCAACACCAAGGCCGCCTCAGCTACTGAGATCCGCTGTGCCGTCGCTAATTTGCTCTTTTTCTAGGTAAGCATTGGTAAATATCCTATGGATCAATTTGTTAATAAATATTCTTATAATTGTTGTTATTAAAATTTGAACAATGTATTGAATACTTTATAATTAGAATGTTGGTTTATTGGATATTTTAGTTAGAGTTTTACTTATTAAATTTGAATAATTTTTATATTTTTATTTGTATAATTATATGATTGTATAATTTTTAGATATTTTTTTAGATTATTATATAATTTTTAGATATTTTTTTGAGACTTTGAATATGAGTTTCGGATCCTGAAACTGGATCCGGATATTCGAGACCTATTAGGGTCCGAGTCTGATACTTCAAGGCCAGACCCGTCGGATATTTGAGTCCAAGTTTGGTACTAGTAACTAAGATCGGGCTGGATCTAGATATCTAGATTCTGATCCGAATCTGACCTATTGATAGGTCTACTCTCCCTCTTCGCTGTGAGATCCGCTCGCTAGCGGCTAGACCCTGACACCAAGGCTGTGGATGGAGGAGATCCATCCTAAGAGGAGATCCTCTCCCTCTCTCTATCTCTTAGTCTCCCTCTCTCTGTCTCTTAGTCTCCCACTCTCCCTCTCCACTAGGGGTGGCAATCGGATCGGGTCGAATCATAAATGAGTTGGATTAGAAAATCATCAACCCAAATCTGATCTGTTCATTAAACGGGTCAAAAATTCAAATCTGAATCTGACCTGTTTATTAAACAGATAACTCGATCTGATCCATTTAACTCATTTATTAAATAGGTCAAATTATGTTAAACGGATTAAACAGGTTAAATAGATCGGATTAAATAGGTCAGAAATAGGTTAAACAAATTTTTAACAGGTTAAACAGATCTTAAATAGGTTAAACAAGTGAAACAGGTCGGATTAAATGGGTCAGAAATAGATTAAATAGGTTAAATAGGTTATCTAACTCAATCCGATTTGAATATTAAATAGATTAAATGGATTAGATATCTAAAATTTAAATCTGATCCAATTATTAAACGGATTAAATGGGTCGATCTATTTATGACCCAAATCTGTTTAGCCTAAATCCAAATATGTTTATGACGGGTCGAACATGGGTCGGATTGACAGGTCGGGTCATATTTTATCAGTCCTATTCTCCATCGAGATCCAATCTCTTCGACGATGCTAAGCTCTCCCTCCTCTTTTATTCTCGATTTCCTCTTTCTCTCCATCAAGATTCGATCTCCTCTCCACCTCTCCCCCTTCATTATTGCCTTCTGCGGCTCCACCGCTCTGCACCTCCTCCCTCTGCCTTGCATCATCTTCGCCAGTATCTGGGCCGCCTCTCCCTCTCCACCACTGCCCTCCTTCGAGATCCGATTTCTCTGTCGTTGCCCTTCGCCGTCTCGACTTCCTCTCCCTCTCCTTCGCTCATCAGACCTTGACACCAAGGCCGCCTCAGCTGCTAAGATCCATCTACCCTCGCTGATTTGCTCTTTTTCTAGATAAGCATTGGTAAATAACCCGTGGATCAATTTATTGATAAATGTTCTTATAGTTGTTGCTATTAAAATTTGAACAATGTATTGAATATTTTATAATTAGAATATTGATTTTTTGGATACTTTAGTTGGAGTTTTACTTATTGAATTTGAACAACTTTTATATTTTTTTTTGTATGATCATATGATTGTATAATTTTTAGATATTTTTCTAGATTATTATATAATTTTTAGATATTTTTTTGACACTTTGAATATGAGTTTCAGATCCCAGAACCGGGTCCGAATACTCGGAACCCATTATGGTTCGGGTCTGGTACTTCAAGGCCCGACTCGTCGGACATTCAGATTTGGATCCGATATCAGTAACTAAGATTGGATCTGAATATAGATATCCAGGTTTCGATCTGAACCCGACCCATTGATAGGTCTACTTAGGACAGCCTTGTACAGCAGCTTACTACTATGCTCTTTCAGAAAGATGGCTGCATCATTTTAGTATGCATATGAGCCCGTCATATTTAACTACAGTTAGAAACTTCCTCAACTAGAGAAGCATTAGAAGATCTGAAGTACTAATTCCTTCATGTATGATAGCTTCCATCTATCCAAGGAATAGAAACTTTTGGATTAAGAACTTAAGTTGCAAACAAGTTATATGTTACAATGTAAACAGTATTGAAGTTGAGCATAGGTCACCGAATTTGTAGATTCAAAGAGAACCTGAATCTGAATGGATGTATCACAATAAGACCATTGATCGAATTTTTATTTGATACAACATCAATTATTAAATGAGAATCAGAAACTAAAATCTTAGAAATGTTCTCAACAGATTGAGAGAACTCCTAAATCCCATTGTTCTGCTCAAAGTAGAACTAAAATCTTAGTCCCTCTCTCAAACTACTTGAGCTTGAAGGCAGACATCGGGTGTTGTGGTGTAGAATGAAGGATATTATTAGTTTCACATTGATTATAAGTCAAGGAGGACTCTGATTTATATAGAAAAAGACCATCTATCTCATGTGACGTACTTTTTGAAGGACAAAATTATGAGACCCATGAATTAGAGTGGACAATACCTCATGTGCCGAGCTATGAGCTCTTGACCATAATAGTGGCACACTAGGTAGGAGACCACCCTTGCAACTGTGAGACTCTTCCTATCCGTACATCAGTCTGTGATAAAAATAAGGAGGAGGATACCTCCCATCTGTCACAGACTCTCTCTTGATTTGAAGGCTATATTGTGGTGTAAAAGGGAGGACATCATTAGTCCAATTAGTTATGAGTCAAGAAAGACTCTGATTTATATAGGAGTAGACTTCTCATCTCACGTGAGACATCTTTTGAAGGGCAAAACCATGAGATCTATCGATCAGAGTGGATAATACCTCATGTGCCGAGCCACAAGCCCTTGATCGCAACACCAGAAAGCTTTTAGACAATCCGGTGCCAGTTGTGAAAGTGATCTTCTCTAATGAGGGATCATCAATATACACCTCTACAATAGAAAGCCACAGCAACAACTCTTTCATCTTCATCGGCCCCTGTTATTTTCTTCATCTTGTGTTACTCTACAAAGACTGTCACCTCTATGGCCTACGATACCATATACTTGATCTTCTTAAATGTATGCTCCTTCTTCTTCTACATGAGCCACATGAACCCTACTTCATGGTTGTAGCCAAACTCCTTAATATCTGAACCCTACTACTGTTAGAAAGTGCGGTGGTTTTGTATGTATAGTTTTAAAATTTTTCAAACGTCAAATTCAATTGTACAGTGAAAATAAAATAAATTCAAACTCTTTTAATTTAAAATACATATCAGATCATATCTGAAAATCATGCATCGGATTGTCATATGAACACTAAATTGAAAATCTGAAACAAGAAAACAAAAGTAAATAGGAGATACGATCTTCATACCTGTGCTTTCCTTTGGATCTTGTGGATGTTTAGGATTCCAGTCATAGCCATGCACATGCTCGACCTGTACTGGTATCCACATGGAGATGATTTCAATCGAAGTATCAAGGCCATCGGTGTGCTAGCATCTTGCAGGCCTTGCTCTTTAGACTTGGATTTGAGCCCTTCTTTTAGATCTTAAAAAACAGGGCTGTAGCATGAATCCTTTGCACTGATCCATCAAAAACTGAACCGGATGCTAAGAAGAGAAGAGAACTACTTTTTCCTTATCTTTTTCTCTCTCTAATCTCTCTATATCTCATATCTAATCTGAGAATAAGGTGGGCATGAAGAGGAATAAGGACGGGAAATAGACGGCATGGAGATGAGGAGATACGGCAAGGCATAAACCTCTAGCAAGAAACCTATGCTCGCCCTTCACCCTCTTATCTTATTTTGTCACACAAAACCCGCGCCATAACCAACTCCTAACACCCTTAATCAACCAGATTTGATCTGATCTTAGGCGTGGAGATGTAAGAAAGAAAGGATGGCACGTTGAGTTGTTGCGGCAAGGAGTCACGTAACAATTCCTCGACCACGTGCTCCCCTCCCTTCTTAATTTTTTCGCACAAAATTTCCTTCTGAATTAGTTCTATGCCTCAACTTGATAAGGATAGATTTCATCTAATTCAAATTTAAGTTTGAATCAAACCCTATCAGGAAGAGTCCCAGATAAGGAGGGGCGCCAACTTATCTTTCACGCATGCAAGGGCAATGGGGCGCGTGTCTCTACGCACGCCCTCTCTCTTTTCTATGTGAAACAAGAGAGAGAAGCCTAGTAGATGATTAGTTGACTTTCTATTTTAATTGAGTTTCAAATTGGATTTGATTCGAATCCAATTCGAGCTCGATTCAAATCTGATTCGAAAGGTCATCAAATATGATCCAATCAAGATTGAAATCCAAGTCTAACTTGGATAATTAAACTCAATTAGCTTTAAATTAAATCAAATCTAATTAAATTAAATTAAATTTAAATTAATTAGGACTTGATCTATAATTTAATCAGACTTAATTAAATTACAACACTTATAATTAAGTCCCTCTACTAACAATTAGTAGTTACTAAATCTACAACGCTTACAAATTAGCAGTTTTCAAATTCAAACCATCAATCCAATTGATAATTTGAATATGATCCAAACCGATGATCAGGTCAAGCTTCTTTTGTATGTGATCTCTCAGGTTCTATTCTTTCTGGTAGTGAGACATATTATGATCTCCATCATAATATCATCGAAATTTTTTTGATGGACTGGAATGATTCCAACTCATCTCAACAAGGATCGTTGATCCAAAAACGATCCTAGTGAGTTCTTACAATCCATCAATGACGTCTAGCAGCATGTAGTGATAATCTAGTAGAATAGAAGAATAAATCTTTAGGTGTAGTTATCGTGTGATATAATTTCTCTATCGTGAGTCTTGAATGAGTTAGAAGTCATGGAGAACTCGTTAAACCCCATCGTTAGTCATATACCAGATTGGCTTGACTCGAATTTATTTATGAATCTCATGAAAACTCTTTTTCAGTATTTACACTTGCTCTGGTCAGAGGCTTTCTAAACTCAGTCTCGCAAATCATATAGAACTACTCCTTTTCTGTCAAGATCGATAGATTCTATCTAGGTACATTCTACTCAAAATAGCAAACTTGAACCCATTATAGCCAACATACACAGTAAGGACCTGAATGGCTCGGGATCAAATGAATGTACAGTCAAACTACAGCAACTTCACTGTAAATAGTCAAGGCACTATAGGTCAAATGATCACTCATACTACTACAGCATCGAAAAAATCACTGACCAACAAGTAGACATCTAAGTGGTTTCTCATATTGGTCACGTTCAGTGTAAGTTATTTTGTAACAACTATCTGTATTCTCATCTCAATATCCTCACATTGCAGACTCGAGACTCATCTATCCAGAAGGGACGTGATCCATGCATCGATCTTACTAGATCGATCACTATCCTCCGTGATGATCTTCCGATCGAGAGTATTCAAAAATTAACTATTAATAATGTATGTCTCAAGTTCTCAATACCTTGAGAATATATAAAATTATTTTTATTAATTTTTAAGATAAATCATGGATACATACAACATGAATGATAATAAAAATTATCCATCAAGTATAAAAATATATCTTAGGATTATGGTAGCGTCAGCCAAGATTGACTTCTAAAGTATACATCTAACAATCTCCTACTTGTATTAAAGCCAAGCTACCATATATCTAAGCCCCATCCACTCAAGACAGGTTTCGATCTTTGGCTGGCTAAGTGACTTGGGCCTACCACATCCTATGTGGAGTCAACTCTCTGCACTTCTATGTATTTCTACTCGATGTAATTGTATATACCACTGCTTTATGTGCTTGGACTTCTGGTGAGACCTAAACTCCTTAGCTAGGACTATGGGGTCATTGTCTTTAGAGTACAATATCATGGCATCTGATGGCATGATATCCAGTTCCGCTACTAGCATAAAAAAAAAGATGCATCTTACACATCTATAGCATACTCAGGTTTCATTGATCGGTTGCTTGGAATCCTTTCAACATATCGAACCAACATTGCTCAAGCATACACTTTGATGTAGATATTCTATCATCAGCATCAGCATATCCTCCCACTCTCAGCTTTGACTTTTTACCAAAGATCAGTAATAAACCCTTAGTGCTTCTCAAGTACTTAGAGATGTTTTCACAATAATCCAATGCTCCTAACCTATATTCAACTAATATCTGCTCGTGACTTTCATAGCAAGAGATATATCAAGTCGAGTACATAGCATGGCATACATTTATGCCCAAGAGGGTAGCAGACCCTTCTTGGAGGTTTCTATGCTAAACCCTTTCGGCACCTCTTCTATGTACTTTTCTGTAAAAATCTAAACATCTTTTTAGATCTATCTTTATAGACCTTTATTCCCAAAATACAGGATGCTTGTCCTAGATCTTTGATGAAAATTCTTTATGCAACCATATTTTAACCGATGTCAGCATGGGACACTCCCACTGATCTTCATGCAAACACATGATTCCTTCTCATTTTTGATGAAATCAAACAATTTGATCATATTATCGAATGAGTATTCCAACTCTAAGATGCTTGTATAAATTCATGAATGGATCTTTGCAGTGTGATCTTCATCTCAAGAATTGAAATCCATAAGTCGCTTCATATAGATATCTTTCCAAGATATCTATTCAAGAGGGCTATCTATATATCCATTTCTTAAGGTCGATGTCCAATATCACCTCGTTGTAGGTTTTAAGGATCATCTATATGTTCCCTACCTCCCATGAGAAATACTTTCTCTAGATCCTCTGTAAGAATATCAAGTACCTTTTAGAAGGATGGGAGGTTCTACTACATCTATGAGGTGGAGGAGGTACTCTATGTACTGGTGCATGATAAATAGGTTTTACAGATTCTATGACTCGTTGCTCTTTAGAGTCTCTCTCTTCGAGCTTGTCCTCCCACTCTCTTTATCCTGGATAAACTATTTTTCAAGAAGTCATGATAGCTCACAATCACATTGTGATACATTGGAAAGGAAAAGTAGTATTCCAAACTCTTTAGGATACCCCATGAAATGAGCTCTTATAGACCTAGCCTCTAACTTGTCTGCTATGCCATATCTCATACGATATGGTAGGAATAGATTTAGAAAAAATCTTATTCAATAAGTAAATTTCAGAAAGTAAATTATGTCCCTAAAGAAACAAAAATTAAATTAATGAAATTCATCATGAACTAGACCATGTCTCATACAGTGCCATTCCTCCTCTCAAATACCTTATTATGCTTAGGTGTACAAGGAGGGGTCTATCGTGAAACTATACCATTTTTCTTGAGATAATCAAAAAATTCTCTATTTTGGTATTGCCTTCTTGATTTGATCGAAGTGCCTTTAGAATTTTTTGGGTTTACTTCTTTATTTCACATCTGATTTCTTTGAATCTTTCAAAGGCCTCAGATTTGTATCTCATACATATACCCATACCATGACTAATCATCGATAAAGATAATAAAATAGAGATAATCTCACTTGTCTGGCTCATCAAATAGACCACACACATCAAATGTACACCAATGTAAGTATCTCAGCGGTCTTATCCCCTTGTCCCATAAAGACAGTTTGGTCATTTATCCTCAAAAAAATGATTCACTGACTAGATATGATCAACAATCAATGATCCCAAAAGCTCATATTTCTCCAGTTGGTAAATTATTTCTTCTCCTATATGACTGAGTTTAAGGTACCACATATATATTCTTCAGATTAATTCGATTTCTAGATCTCTCAGATCCAATGGCATTCACTGTTTGCTCAAATAAATTTATAGATGCATCACCATGCAAATGATAGAGAACTAAATCTAAATAGTAGTCACAGAGGTTAAGTGCCCATGGTCACAGTGCAACTCTTGCCCTATTACCAACTCGAAGTGTTACTTCACCTTCCCTCATCCTCTACATTTTCTTAGACCCTATATTAAAGTGTGTAAACAGGCACTAGAATCTAATACTCAACTAAAAGAAGAGAAAATCGTAAGATCAATTTTGAACAATTTTGTCATGTCTTCCAAAGGTGTGTCCTTGTTTCTTTAGGCTCTTCAGATATGTACCTCTGAACTTTTTAAGATCTCTTAGTTACCAACATATTGATCAGTTCAGATAAGGTGCTATAATTATTATTCATATGGTAGTTTCATAAACTACCTATAGAGTCAGAAAGAAATTACAGGATCAAATCTACTAGCAATTCCTTATGTATGGTCATGATGAGCTTTCTAAGCTCCTCAATGTCTTTGATCATTATCAAACAGTGATCATGGATAAAATACCTATCGCGCATCTCATGCACTATGCGACTCTGATCATCTCACAATTAGTATAGATGAGTCAGTATGTCGTTGGTAGTATACATGTCCTTATGCATGCGTTAGAGTTCATCAACTATGGACTCCAATTTATAGCACCTAATTTTATTGTCATTGTCTAGCCATTTATTAAGTATAGCTCGTTGACTATGGATTGGACAGGTTGATGATATAGGGATAACCTGGCTAAGAATATAGCTTAATTTTTCAAAAACTAAGAATAATTCTTAGGTTTCTAAGCTAGAGTATGTAATTGGTTTTGGTTAAGCAGTTGATATCTCGTATTCAAGCTAAAAGATTGGAAGCTGAGATAATAAATCACAGAGAGTAAAGATTCTAATTAGATGATTGCACTTGTAAATATTTATTCTAGAAACTTTAAAAATATAAAAAAGCTCTCACTAATTTTTTGAATCTCTCATACTCAGATGGAGAAATGAAAACCTAACGCAACATTGGGCTTCTAGTGGGTGCTGCAGTCCCACCGAAGTCATGCACCTCATCTAACCGTTATTGATAACATAAACATCGATGTGTAGATAACTCTTTATCCAAATACTTCTCTAAGCATGTTGCAGCGATATGGTCTCTAAATTATGTGGGCTCACCTAATAGTTATTGACTACACTCCTTAGTTAAGTCTGATCCACCGTTCACCAGTGGGTGCAAAGCCGTTATTGAGACCCTTACCTAATAGTTATTGAGCCCAATCCCATCTTTATCTCAGGGCATCTAATGCCAATAGAATGGTTGTGCCTTCCTGATACAACCGAACTACTGTGATCAGTCGAGAACGATCAACACCAGTAAGGCACTCGGATTTTTACAATGATGAAAAATCGTTAGACTTAATATTTAACGAGAAGATTTAGATTCAAATCTCTTCTAAGTCAGCACATCTGATGTCTGACTGATCTGATTTAGGTCAGCAAAATCTCATGTCTGACAAACCTAACAGCATGGGTGAACACGAATGACTAAGCAACCTTATTCAATAGATAATCGATCAAATTGACCAGATAAGTGAGATCAGTGGGAGGATATCCTATGCTTGCCTTAGAGATCATTTCTGATCAGGTAAGCATAGTCCAATTAAAAATCACTGGTCCAGCTACCAAACTTATCGTAGACACCAATCGATCAATCAGATTCGAATAGGTCAGTCTAGTTACTCGGGCTCGAATCACTGAGCCAAATTCGATCTTGATTTAATCAATTCATATCACACATAAACTGATTTGACCAACTACAACTAAACTCAATTTTGAGCCCTTTTGACCTAATCCCAATAAACTTTTGATTAAATTCGATCAACTACTCAAAATTGAAAAGGATACTAACCTGATCTAATCAATGACTCTAATTATAGTCAAGTCACTAGGCTTAATTTATTCAACCCATACTCAAAACCTCATATGTTATGCAATAAAATTTAATTCTTAAATTTATAATTTTAGATCTTTTAATTTTAAATTTTAATTCTTAATTAAGTACATTATGAACATGAATTTAGTTTAGATGTCAAAATAATTTTTAATCTAAACTAATTTAGATTGTATCTCATATTATTCTTTGTCTGCAGAACTCGAGTTGACTTGCTCTGAAACTCGAGTTGACTCATCACAGTGAGTCAACTCGACTCTGAGACCAAACCAACTCACTTGTGATGAATAGAAACTGTAAGCCTGAGCCTACAGAACTGAGTCAGCTCATTTGCAAACGAATCGATTCACCAGGGTCTCAAGTCAGCTCCAACATAAATGAATCGACTCGCTAGTGACTCGAGTTGATTCGATCAGAAAATGAGTCGACTTGACAGGTGTGCTAGTCATAGTTTTAAGATTTCATGCAAATAGATTCTAAAATTTTTGAATCTAGAGTTTCGCAAAAATTAAGTTTCAGATCATATGTATACAAACTATACATCGCATATATCATTTTATGATCTAAAACTGATGAAAAACACATATCTAATATATGCATAATTTTTTATTTCACTGTTCTTCTTCATGAGATGTGATCACAGCGATACCCCTATATGTCATAAGAGAATCCATCGATTGGACAAAAGAGAAACTTTAATCCCTACTTTTTCTTATGACCTGACAGCCATAGTCATTAACTAAATTCGAGTAGTAGGTTATTAAGATATTTTAAATCTAACATATTAAATATGCATAACAGATTAAATATTAGATCTATGAATAAAAATTTAGATCTTTGCATGCAATTATATATCACATATATGAATTAAGTTCAGCAACAAACCTAGATCCAAATCGAACTCTACTTAACATCTTCATATCTGGAATTAATTTCAGATCTGAAGTGATCATGATTTACTTTAGATCTGAAATAATTTCAAATCTAACATTCATTAATGTTCTACATCATTCTTAGATAATGATTTATCAAAACGATGTCAAGCATTTAACTAATCTTCGGATCTAATTTTTTTCAAATTAGATTTTAAATCTGAATTAGTTCGTGTTCATATCTGAATCCATGGCTCTGATACCACTGTTAGAAAGTGTGATGGTTTCGTAGGTATAGTTTTTAAATTTTTCAAACACCAGATTCAATTATGCAGCAAAAATAAAATAAATTAAAACTCTTTTAATTTAAAACACCTACCAAATCACATTTGAAAACCACACATCGGATCTTCATACGAACACCAAATCAAAAATCTAAAATTTGAAACAAAGAAACAAAAGTAAATTGGAGATCCGATCTCCATACCTTTACTTTCCTTCGAATTCTACAGATGTCCAGGGTTCCAATCATAGCCGTGCATATGTCCGACCTCTATTGGTATCCACACAGAGATGATTCTGATTGAAGCACCAAGGCCACCGATGTACTAGCTATTGGGAAATGTGTCTCAAAATCAATCGTTAGATAATTGTGCTTATTTTGTAAACTGTATATAAATTTTTATTAATAAAAATTATTTGGTATTTTCATTACAAATTGATCATCTTTGAACTTCTGTGTTGTAATGAAGTCCTTAGGACTATATATATTAATCAACAAAGGAGGATTTATCGTTAAATCTTTAAAATTATTCGCGACCAAATGATACGCTATTACTAGGATGATAACGATATCAAGTGTAAGTCATTGTGTGCCCTATGAGTTGGTTGTCCTCTTAATCAAGGAGTGTGGAGATACTGTTATGGCATGCAGATAGAATGTAGGAGTACATTCGTATCGAACATGACCATGTGTCGAGCACTCTACTGTCAAGAGTAGCTTGTGAAGGGTATGGGTATAAGTGTTCCTTCAATTTGAGACTACCACGGTGACTTATAAGCAACTCACTGTACTTTAGTACCAGACTATTTGAGTTTCTAACTTAGTGAATGAAGGATACTAGGTGCAGTCAAGTACTTATCAAGTCGGTGTGTGAGTCAAGATGAAATTGACGCCTCTGAATTGGTAGGAGATATGCATCAGTGTATTTCAATTTAGCAAAATCTTGCTCAGGATAATCCATGAGATGAATTTAAAAAGTTGAAATACAATGTGATTGACTTAATTAGGGTTGATGGTTAAACCTTTAGTCACCTTGAGTATTTGGATCAAAGGGATGAATTATACGGTAACCATACGCTAGTAGGTTCTAGAAGGTTGCTTTGCAACACTTCAACCCATCCGATCGTCGGGTCATCATTACTAGATAGTTACATCGATCGGTATAGAAAATTATTTCTATGCTATCGGATTTGGTTCGAACCTATGGAGTCACACACATTAGAAGATTTGATCAGATCTGATGGCTGAAGAGTCCAATTGGATTGTGACTCTGGTGAAGAGTCCTACTTGGACTAGGACTCTGTGGGATAATCCCACTGAGACTGAAATTCTACCATTTATAGAGTATTAATTATTAATTAGATTACTAATTGACTCAATTTGATTGAGTAAAGAGCTTTATAACAAGTCTAATTGAATTAGATTCAGTTTGACTCAGATTGGGATTGATATGATCAAACCTGATTACAAGAAAAATTTGATCCTGATTCGATTAGGGTTTGGACTCAGCTAATTTTTAATTGGGTTAGAAATTTGATGAGATATTTAAATTTTTAATTAAATTAGGTTCATTTTTATCAGTGGTTTCAATTCAAATTTGATTTGGATTAGATTTGAATTAGAAATGAAGAGTCCAAGTCAGACTAGGACTCTATCCTTATCTTTTGCACCACATTTGGATCCATGCCAATTTCTCTATGCCTAATTGGATTTGGATTGTGATTTTTGGCATCATGAGAGAGGATCCAATAAGGGTGGTCGGCTATAGCTGATGACTCATAATATTATCTTTTGTCTAATTCGAATGCGATCCGAATTAGAGATAAGATGTAGACTAGAAAAAGAATTTTTCGTATATGATATATAGTTGGAGTCATATTATTTTTTATTTATTTTTTTGAAAAATTCTTTAGTGTGTGTGACTCTAGATTTTTTCTCCACATCTTAATAATTTTTTTAGAATTTTTTGGGATGCCAAAAAAGAGTTTTGGCATTGATTTATGGCATCTTTTCCTAGAAAATCCTAATTCCTAGTCTATAAAAAGGAGACCCCTCTCTTGGACATCCCATGATCAATTTCCTTGTAGATTTTTTTTTATTTTTAGAGACTCTTCTCCTCCTCTCTTCCTCCTCTAGATCTTCTATCACTTTGGAGTGTCCAAGATACTTGTAGAAGAAGGAAGAGGTCAGCTGTCGAAGTTGTTCGCAGACTAGCATCTCCGAGCCCCTGATCTATGCCAGTCTTCGCGTGGATTTTTCTATAGAGGCCAGACGATTTCATGTGGCTGTGAATGACCTGAGGAACACCCTTTCCAACCATTAGATCACAGGAGATCAAGATCAAAATTTGTTTAATAACGATCTCTAACTTATTTTGATTCCTATGGTAGATCTAATAGTTAGATCTAGAATTTCAGCATCGATGAGATCGATGTGATTTTTATTTTCAAATCTAAAGTATATATTTTTTATATCAAAGATCTTGATATGATAGTCTAAGATTAGATCTTATATATGTGATTATAATTAAATTATTTAATCTATTATTTCTACTATATAAAATTTTTTTAATTGCATATACTGCGCTATCATAAATTTTCTTCAACTGATATCAGAGCCAGGTTATTTTGGTATAAATTAATATAATTTTAGATCTGATTTTTTATTATTAGATCTAATTATTTATGATTTAGATTAGATTTAAATTAGTTTATTTTCATATCTGATTATTATTTATTTAGATTAGATGTTCTGAGTAGCAAAGTACTTGGATTGGATAATCACCAGTTCGTCTGGTCATAGGAGCAAGTAGGGTTTCATGAGCCTCTTCTCCCATTCAATGGGGTACTCTTCATGACGTATAGGGGTGCCACTGTAAGGTCCCATGAAGAAGAAAGTGAAAAGAGAAAACTTACTTTCTTGCAAAATTCTAGATCTTGAAATCCTAGGTGTTGTTGTATGTGATGCAAGTTGTGAAGATAGTTAATTACATCTAATCTTATTTAGTCAAAATTATTTTGATCTAAAATCATAAAAAATTTTGATTTGATCTAAAAGATTTTATGACTTGATGTAAAAAATTTACATGAAAAATTATTTTCAAAACCTTAGCCATGTTGATGCAAAACTTAATTGAGAATTAAGTATCAAGCTGATTGGATCTAGAATTGTGATTTAGATCTAATGATATTGCATAAAATATTGGGCATGGGTTAGCTCAAATCAGGTCCTTGTCTTTAACCGGATTAGACCTAAGGTTAGAATCAAAGAATTGATTGACCATGTAGAGAAATTGATTAAGTTTAACCACATGTTGAATTAGTTTAATGAGGGTTTCTCTAGTACAATAGTTGTAGATGGTCAAGTCTATGTCTTTGATTAGACCAAATGGATCTTGATTATAGCTCAGTGGTTGAATCCGAATTATTAAGTTGGTCAAATCAAAACTAGTTAACCAATTGGTATCTAAGATAAGTTTGACATTTCGATCGGTGATTTTTAATTGAGAGCGGCTTACCTGATATTTTGATGGTGTCTAAGGCAAGCTTAGCAGACCCTCCCATCGATCTCACTTGACCAATTTGATGAACTAGATTTTGATTAGATCGTTAAGTGATTCGAGTTAGCCCATGTCATTAAAGTTGATCAGTGTGACTGATCTAGGTGCCAGTTCAATCAACATGAACTAACCTGATTCAGTGACTTAGTGAGGTCAATGGAAGGATTGTGGTCTACTGATTGATCTTTTCTTCTATTCTCTCTTCTCTAAATCGATTAAATCTTTTAAATTATTAAGTCCTTAAAATGAGCTGGTTATGATGATAACTAGATCATAGCCTCCCATTAAGGTGAGTGATAATGGGTCTATTATTTCTGATTGACATTGCAGGCGCTATTCGTCTGATGTTCTCTCTGAATGATGGAATTATCATTCATCATATGATGACTCTGATGAACTATCTGATGATGGTTGGGTTGACCGAGCCATCTTCGGGTCTGATCACTCATTAGGTAGAATCACTGAGTAGGTTCATGTTAATGGTTTGACCTAACCAGAATTTTCAGTGGAGACCCATCGCCTACTGAAATAAAATCTGGGGCTAAATTGAATACTAGAAGTTGTTTGGAGAAATAATTGATTGAAAATCTAACCATAGGTGCATATGGGTTGATCGATCCATCCTCGGGCCTATATGTAGTCTGTGTAGATTCTAGTACCCGCTAAAGAATTAAGATAATTTCTCGAATTAGAGGTAGAGGCTACCAATTCGTATAAAATAATCGGAGGACCTTTAGACTAAAGTCCACGTCTTTAGGATTAATAAATTCATACACTAATTAGGCTTTGTTCTTTCTTTGTGTGTGCAGATATGGCCTCAAACTTGTCATTCTAATCACTGTTGGATAGTGAGAAGCTTATCGGATCAAATTTTGATAATTGATATCGAAAATTAAAAATTATCCTGGAGCACGAGTGGATCTTTTATGTGATAATGGATTCGGCACCTGAGGAGCTTACTCCTAATGCCCTAGGAGCGGTCTGAGACACTAATTTGAAGTGGCTCAACGACTGCACCATGGTTCGTTGCATCATGCGGGCTTCCATGAACAACGAGTTCAGTCAGAAGTTTGAAGAAGCTCAGCCAGAGAAAATGCTTCAAGTGTTGAGGGATTCTTTTGGTACTCCTGACGACGTTGAGCGGCACAAGACTAGTTGCACCATTTCTAATATCTGGATGAGGGAGGGTGCATCTGTTATCGATCATGTATTGTACATGATCGAACAGATTAAAAAATTGAGCAAACTCGACTTTCTTTTGCATGAACAGCTGGGGAAAGATGCGATCCTGAACTCTCTTCCCAAGTCCTATCTATCGTTTCTCAGTCATTTTAGAATGCCGAAGTCTGTAGTCAACTACCATGATCTGTTGGGGTTGCTACAGACTTTTGAAAAAGATCACCAACTGCACAAAGAGACAGCGAATCTAGTGGGAGGATCTTTTCGGGTAGTCGTCGTCCCTTTAAGAAAGAAAAAAAGAAGAAGAATGAGAAGGTGCCTAATACTAGGAGTCAGTCCTAGAAATCCAAGTTCAAGACTAATCAAAGTTAGATAGAATACTTTTTTTGTAAAAAGCAGGATCACTGGAAGAGAAATTATCCTCAGTATATCGCTTTCCTTGACCCGAACAGACCAAAGAAGAAGAAGCAATCAGTTGCTGGACAAGGTACTTATGTGATAACACCTTGTAACTTTTCTCTTATAGATACAATGATCTGGGTATTGGATACTGGAAGCCCTATTCATATTTGCAATTCGTTGCAGGGTCTTCAGGTCACTAGGAGATTTGGAGAAGGCGAGAGATTCCTGAATGTTGGAGATGAAAGATCAGTTCCAGTTCTAGCTTTAGGAATCATCAAGCTTGTATTGGAGTCTCAGTATATTATTCTTAATGATTGTCATTACTGTTCTAGTTTTTTTTAAATGTTATTTCTGTAGACCTTTTGGCCAATTCAAATTATGAAATATCAATAAAGAAAAATTTTTGTGATATCATTTTGAATGGTGTTACAATTTTATGTGGACAGTTGAACAATGGTATCTATATTGTATCTAGGCCTAATGTAATGTATATTTCAAATAAACGCCTTAGAATAGATGATGTCACAGATGTCTACCTTTGGCATTGTAGGCTAGGTCATATCAACAAGAACAGGATGAACAGGTTGGCTCAAGAAGAAATTCTTGATAAACATGATTATGAATCGTTACCTATCTGTGAGTCTTGTTTACTTGGAAAGATGATCAAGTCACCTTTTACTGAAAAAGGTGAACGAGCCAGTGATGTGCTGGGTCTGATATATACTGATGTATGTGAACCATGAGCACATGTGCCAGAGGAGGGTATAGCTACTTCATCATATTCACAGATGACCTATCTAGGTATGGGTACATCTACTTGATGAAATACAAATCTGAATCGTTTGAAATATTCAAACGGTTCTGTAATGAAGTAGAAAAACAAACTGAAAAAAGTATTAAAATTTTTCGATTTGATCGAGGAAGTGAATACTTTTTCAGTGAATTTTTGATATATTTAGGAGAGAATGGGATTCTCTCCCAATGGATCCGTCCAAGGACACCACAGCATAATGACATCTCAGAAAGGAGAAATTGAATCTTGTTGGATATGGTTCGGTCCATGATGGGGTTTGCAACTCTGTCGATCTTCTTTTGGAGATATGCA